>NC_087219.1:1563407-1578407 GCF_015104395.2 Macrobrachium nipponense | reverse complement strand
ATTTATTATATTTAATTTTTAATTATTTTTTATTATCATTTATAGATTTATTATTTATTATTATTATTATTATTATTATTATTATTATTATTATTATTATTATTATTATTATTTCCTTTTGTTTTATTATTTTTTAATATTTTATTATTTTCATCATTTTATTACTTTTGATTATTATTATATTATTATTAATTATTATTATTCTTATTTATTATTATTATTATTATTATTATTGTTATATTATTATTCTAGCTGTTTGTTCGTGTAGTAACTAAGGCAACTGCTGTTCCACTAAAAGCGATAATACGACAATTCTTTCATAATCATTATCATCATTACTCTCTTATATATCTACCTACGAGACTCCCACGACAACGATAATATCACCTTTTTATTTTGTAATCTCACAAAGAGGAGAAGACAAACACCAGCTCCTTCAGTTCTCCATCAAAAATTAATTGGCCCTTATAAAGTCGCTCCTTATGAGCTGTCCTTGACATCTTGGCTCTTGTAGAGAAGAAGATGCTGTTGGGATCTTGAATTGTGACGTAGGAGAAACCTGGAAGTCGCCCGCTTAACAGCTTACTTTACAACACCCTGTTTCGTATACCTAACGCTGCATTACCGTAACTATAGTAAATTCACATCAACCGTACATCCGATGTCTAGGCCAGTCACTCACGACGCTCCTGATTGGCTGTTGATATGCCAGTCACAGGGCTGGAAACTCTCAGTCTCTCGAGAATGTTCACATAAGTAGGATGTATGTTCCACCTCTCCTGAGCGATAGATTTGAAAGACGTGTCCATCAGGAGAGGTGGAACATACATCCTGCCTATGTGAACTTTCTCGAGAGAGACTGAGAGTTTACAGCCCTGTGATTGGCTTATCAACAGCCAATCAGGAGCGTCGAAAGGCCTAGACACCATATGCACGTACGGTTGGTGAGAATCTACTATAGCCTTTTGTACTGGCATTACCTCCACACGTTCAGATGTGTGGGTAAGAAAACTACTGAGATGGCTTTGTCTGTCCGTCCGCAGTTTTTCTGTCCGCCCTCTGATCTTAAAAACTACTAAGGCTAGACGGCTGCAAATTGTCAAGTTGATCATCCACCTTCCAATCACGAAACATATCAAATTCCAGCCCTCTAGCCTAAATAAATATTATTTTATTTAAGGTTCAAGTTAGCCATGTTCCGCGCGTCTTTCAAATTGGTAGTTTGATCACCCACCCTCCAATCATCAGACATACCAAATTGGAGCACTCTAGCCTCAATACTTTTTATTTTATTCAATGTTAAAGTTAGCCTGGTTCGCGCTTGTGGCAACGATATAGGACAGACCGTGGTTAATGTTTCATGGGCCGTAGCTCAAACATCACTATACTGAGAACCTCTCGAGGGCCAAAATGGGAAGTTTTCTGTTTTTCGTCATTATTATTGTTATTATTTAAATTTTCCCAGTCAGAATGCTCAGAATCTATAATGAGAGCCTGTGAGAGCAAACCTCCCCTCTCATTGACGAGGCTGGTAACGAGAGGAGAGTTGGTTCTCGAGAGCTTTCTGTTCCATTATTGTAATTTTATTCGTTGGTTTTCCACTTTTGAATGTAACTGAAAAAAGATACATGCTGATGAGAGAGAGAGAGAGAGAGAGAGAGAGAGAGAGAGAGAGAGAGAACCAAACGTAATATCAAATGTGAACATCTAGTTCAGTTCATACCATACACTAAGCGCCACAGTGACGTGGTTGTTATGGTCTTTACCTGCCACCTCGGTGGCCGCGAGTTAGATTCTCGGGCGTTTCATTGAGGGGTCAGAGATGTGTATTTAAGGTGATAGAAGTTCACTTTCGACGTAGTTCGGCAGTCACGCAAAGCCCAACGTTGGTCCCGTTGCTGAATAAGTACAGGTTCCATGCAACGTAAAATAAAATACCTTACACTAATATGAAGAGAGAAACGCAGCGAAATAAGACAGAAATACGGAACAAGTTTTCTTTTATTTTTATCTTCTCCTCTACCTCAGAACGTCCAACTTCTCCTCCTCTGTTGTAGAACACGAACTGGTCTCCTCTTTCCCACAAAAGAAAAGGAACCACGAATGAAAAAAAAGGGTGGGCCAGGAGAGGAGGGTGGTGAAAAAAGAGAGAGTGTAGTAGGCACGTCTCCCCTTCCTCCCAAGAGCAGCGTCGGACGTGGTCAATTACAACCGATTACCCTTCGCTTCTTTTCCGTCTTTTCCGTCTGTTCGGGAGGCCTTACGTCCTTCGTCTTGGGGTGGGTCGCAACCCCCACCCCCCGCCCCCTGTGCAGAGTCTACGGGAAGGAATCCCCACGTTTCGTCGAATTCTTACTCGAAAACAATTGGATTATTATTATTATTATTATTATTATTATTATTATTTATTATTATTATTATTATTATTAGCGTCGTTGCGGTTTCTTTTGACTTTATGTGGATGTTTTATATATATATATATATATATATATATATATATATATATATATATATATATATATATGTGTGTGTGTGTGTGTGTGTGAGTGTGTGTGTGTGTGTGTGTGTGTGTCAGTGTCCAGTGTCTGTGTCTTTGTGTGTGTGAATGTGTATATTAACGACAGACAAAACAAACTGCAATGAAACCGCCCACAATGGCGCGCCCCCCCCCTCCCCCAAAAAATGTCACACGGATCCTTCCATCCAGCTGCTTCAATTAAAATGCGTTTTTGTTGAACAGATATGAATTTAAAACAACGGTAATGAAAAGTGGTGGGAAATCTTCCATTTGACATTTGATGATAAATTCTCACATATTTTCGCGTGGTTGTGTTTTCCTTCGTAGCGTTCAGTCGACGTTGGAAATGGCTGGTGCTGGAAATTAAAAATGTTTTTGAAAATATAAGAACGAAACATCGTTTAATAATATTTACTTTTTACTGAAACTTTCGTGATTTTTGGTTAATGCTTCAAAAACGACTTTCACTCTCTCTCTCTCTCTCTCTCTCTCTCTCTCTCTCTCTCTCTCTCTCTCTCTCTCTTTCTTTTTTCCATGTTATTCACCTAGAAACATGAAGATATATACATATATATATATAAATATATATATATATATATATATATATATATATATAATATATATATATTATATATATATATATATATATATATATATATACATATATATATATATATACTTATTTTTATACACGCATAAATGTGTTTCTGTGTGCATGTGTGTGTGCATGTTTATATATACACACATTATATAAATATATTTGTGTTTGTATGCCTTATATATATATATAATATATATATATATATATACGATATATATATATATATAACATTTATATAGATATTTATACAGTATATAAAATGTCAGCATATGCGTTCGGGCTCATGTGTAGTATGTAGCTTTAATCAGAAATATTCTCTCTCTCTCTCTCTCTCTCTCTCTTGCTCGCCAAAAACCCGTAAAATGAATTCTGAAATATAATGATTTTACCTCGAATCTAATTAAGCCCATTACATCGCAAATGAGAAATTTTTCTTACCAAAATTCAATATGTGATTTCGATGTAAGTAAAGAGGACAAATTCTTTTCCCATGGACAGCGAAAATAATTATATTTCCGAAAACGTTTGGTTTGGATTTGTGGGATGCGTATATATAAATGTGTGCGTATGTGTGTGTGTGTGTGTTTTTGTGTGTTCAGGTGAAAGCCTTAGGTGCAGAAGTATTTAAGGTCTCAGTTCTAATATGAACATAGTGGGTCAGATGGTAGTGGCCATGCCTTTCATTTGAAAGTCCTGGCTGGGTTTGATCCCGAGGTAAGTCCGGAAATATTTAATATATATAATATGTATATATATATATATATAATATATATATATATATACATATTATATATATAAATATTATAATATATATATATATATATATCTATATATATATATATATATAATATATTATAATATATATATAAGACCCTCTTTTAGGCAAATGCTGCTAAGCGAGTTGATTTTATAGTATTTATTTTTATTATATATTGTTTTAAAAAATAGAAAAAAACAATATTCAAAATCAACTCGCTTAATTCTTCCATTCTCTTTAACATTATGTTATTATTATTATTATTATTAATTATTATTATTATTATTATTATTATTATTATTATTTTATTATTATTATTATTATTATTATTATTATTATTATTATTACAAAAGACCACAAACAGCAGTTCACCGCTTTATAAAAGCTGCCTAAAAGTTATCCCAAGATCATGACCCTCACCGTCCATTCGCATGCCCCAAAGTAAAAAAAAAAAATCTTTTTAGTTTATGTTTCATTCAGATGGAACATTCCTCCCTCCCTCCTCTTGCAGAAACATTTTTTTTTTTTTTTTTTTTTTTTTAACCGTGTTTGCCTTTTGCACGCAAGATGCTCGTCGAAGCTTTTTTTCTCTTTTTTTTTTTTTATCTTCCGTCTTCTTTTTGTTTGTCAACATCGTCTCTCTTGTTAAGTACAGTAGGCCAATTAGGTTTTTTCAGCTCTCTCTCTCTCTCTTGGATGATATATGTAGAAATCACAAGGACTGGACTATTCTCCTATCTGGTGACTTCAACTTTCCTTTCGTAGAATGGAAAGAACGAATAGGAGATTGTGGTTGTACTTATACATATAAAAAAGAAAAAAGAGTAAGTAAGTAGTAGTGCAGAGAAGATAAGGAGGCAATTTGAAAAGCTATTAGATATGCTACTAGAATACAACATTCAACAAATAAATCACCTGCCAACAAGAAAGGAAAATACTTTAGACCTAGTATTTGTGAACGAGATGAATTATGTTAAAGAAATAATAGTTTATAATGCGAGTATTTCAGACCATAATGTCATAGAATTAACAGTTCATTCCAAAGCAAGTGAAATAGAGATAAGCAAGAAATGAAAAAGTGGGAAGGATATGGAAAATACAACTTCTACAGTAAAATATAAAAATGGTCAGAAAATTAATGAAGAATTAAAACAAAGATTGGGATACATTTTCGTAAGTGATGACATAAGGGTAAATACGAAAGATAAAATATTTATTTGAAAATTACTAAAAAAAATAAAAAGCAACACAGATAATATAAAAATAGCCAAAAAATATATGTATAAAATTTCGAGTGAAAAACGTGAAAAATAAAAACTAACTAAAAAAACGATAGCAACTCAGGCAATTAAAAAAAATAGTCAAAAATCATAAAAAATTGACAATGAAAAAGCATGAAAGTTGCTAAAAAATAAAAAGCAACTCGGGTAGTACTAAAAATAGTCAAAACGCATAAAAGTTCATTATGAAAAAATGAACAATAAAAACTAACATAAAAAACGAAAGCAACTCAGACGATAAAAATAAGGCCAAAAAGCATAAAAACTTAACGATGAAAATCATAAACGAGCCGATTAGCAAAGCAACTCACAACAAAAATGACAAGAACGTGGCATCCATCCCTTGAATGAAAATCAACGAAATACAAAAACAAAAATGATACTAGAATTAGAAGCAATTTTGAGAAGCAACAAAATGTCAGCGGTCACTGAATTCCCGGCGGATTATTTCGAGAACCAGCCATAAACACGAACGAGACTGGGAGCAAAAACCTGTTGGAGAAAATACTGCGCGTGCATTAAATTGCTTTTTTTTTTCTTTCGTTTTTTTTTTTGGTCAGAATTTGTTATAAAATATTAGGATTATTAATGCTCTGCCGGGGAAAAATGTATTAAAAGTATTAGGTCTCGAATAATGGGAACAGTTTGAGCGTGAAAGCGGGCTCCCTTTCGGTGTGTTATATATGATATATATATATTATATATATATATATATATATATATATATATATATATATATATATATATATATATATATATATATATATACAAATATATATATATATACTATATACATATATATTATATATATATATATATATGATATTATATATATATATATATAGATATATATGTATATATATAATATATATATATATATATATATATATATATATATATATATATATATATAATATATATATATATATATCCTATCAATAATGGGCGGCCTCTAAAAAAGTCTAGACAACGATCGCTGCCACACAATATCGGTCAGGCCACCACCACCTGGCCGTGGTTAAAGTATTGTGGGCCGTGGCTCATACAGTATTATACCGAGACCCCCAAAAGATAGATCGATTTTCTGTGACCTTTGCAGAAAACTATTGAGATACCTAGCTTCTTGTCTTTCCGTCAGCACTTTTTTCTGTCCGCTCTCAGTTCTGCTGTGGAGGCTAGAGGGCTGCAAATTGGTATGTTGATCACCCACCCTCCAATTAACAAACATATCAAATTGCAGCCCTCTAGCCTCCACAGCAGTTTTATATTTTATTCAAGGTTAAAGTTAGCCTTAATTGTCCTTCTGACAACGGTATATATACGATAGGCCACCAGCGGGCCGTGGATGAAAGTTTCTTGAGCTGCGGCTCATGCAGCATTTTGCACGCTGTACAGGAAACTGGATTCATTTTTTCACTTGTTTACGAGATGCACCCTCTCTCTCTCTCTCTCTCTCTCGCTTCCTGGATGCTGAGGCACCTTTACATGACGAGAATGCAGAGATGCCCGCGCCATTTTTATCAGAAGCATATCCTGTCCCAAGCCTTTATGATAAAAGTCGTGTTGGATCATAAACCTTTCTTTCTAGACTAGGCATCAAGCAACACACACACTCACACACACAGAGAGACTAACAGACATATATCTAAATTTATCGCTAGATACCAAAAGTTCGCCCACGTAGATAAACCGTGCCCCGTGCTATATATACTCTTAAGATAAAAGAAAGGCTACGACCCAGGGCGACTTTTATCATTAAAACTTGGAAGGGAGGATGTCAGTCACGCAAATCACCTCAGGAATACCACCCTCTCTCTCTCTCTCTCTCTGCTCTCTCTCTCTCGTGTCACAAAGAATGAGGTCATCATCCCCCCCCCCCCATTCTTTTCGCTCACCCCTCGCTGCGTCATTTCTCACCTCAGGAACGTCCATGACCTAAGTTGTTGTGACGCCATGGTACATTTTTGCATCAATCAATCAATCTCACCTCAGGAGGCAGGAGCTGCTGTTAAGTTAATGTCTTCGGGAATTTTGCAAAAAAAAAAAAAAAAAAAAAAAATGGCTAATGCTCATGACCTCATCTCTCGCGGACATGACTTCGGAGGAAGAGAGAGAGAGAGAGAGAGAGAGAGAGAGAGAGAGAGAGATGTCTCGCCTGACGCGACGTGTCCCAGACTTCTTGACAAATACGAATCTCCCTAGGGTGGGGGGTTAGTGCTGCCAGTACATATCACGTGGTGCACTGTAGGCATTACCTAAGGGTCTTCGTTGTAGCGTCCCTTCGGCCCTTAAATACTGCCCCTCTCGTTCCTTTAACTGTACCTCCGTTCATATTCTCTTTTTTCATCTCTCAAAACTTGTTCCGTAGTGAAACTGTGAGGATTTCCTCCTGTTACGCCCTTCAAACTCTCAATATCTTTTCCACCGCTGAATGACCTCATGGGTCCCAGTGCTTGGTCTTTGGTCCATTCTACCACTCATACTTTGAAGGTATAAATATACACATATATACATACATATAATAATATATATCTTATAATAATATAGTAATATATATATATATTATATAATATATATAGAATATATCTAAGATAAGCGCCTCAGTGGACGGTGTTGGTATGATCTTCGCCTGCCACCTCGGTGGCCGCGAGTTCCATTCTTGGCAATAGATTCTATTGAGGGGTCAGAGATGTGTATTTCTGGTGATAGAAGTTCACTCTCGACGTGGCTCGGAAGTCACGTAAAGCTGTTGGTCCCGGTCCCGTTGCTGAATAACCACTGGCTTCATACAACGTAAAAACATCATACAAAAAACAAAATATATATATATTATTATATATATAATAATATATATATACTAATTAATTATATTAATATTATATAAATATATATATATATATATATATATATATATACGATATAATATATATATTATATTATGTGTATAATATATATATATATATATATATATATATATATATATATATGTACACGTATATATATATTATATATATATATATATATATATATATATATATATATATATATATATATATATATATATATATATATATATAAATATTTATATATATATATATATTATATGTGTATATATGCATGTATATGTAATAGTATATATATATTTATATATATATATATATATATAGTGTGTGTGTGTGTCTGTATCTTAGTATAATAAGGCTACTGAATCCCATTTGTGGACTATCATAGGTTTTGATCGAGTTCATTTTAAACGAGATGGGAAAGTAGGACCGAGGCTAAGCCAGGAAAGAAGCCAAGGAGTGCTTTCTAGAAGAAAAAAGAAACCGTTTTCCTCTCAGTCTGGTCTTTCGTCTGGAAACTCCGTCGGGGGAGAAATAAATCTCCCAGGAAAAAAAATAAACATGACACTTCAGAGAAAACGACCGTTTTGTTATTTTTTGGGGAGACTTAACTGATGCTAGAAAGATGATATGTCAAGGAGAGGTTTGACGACACAGCCTCAAAATCCCTGGCTTCATCAAAAGTTTTTTTTTCTGCGGAGAGAGAGAGAGAGAGGAGAGAGAGAGAGAGAGAGGAGAGAGAGAGAGAGAGAGAGAGAATGATTCTTCAGAGAGAGAGAGAGAGAGAGAGAGAGAGAGAGAGGAGAGAGAGAGAGAGAGAGAATGTCAAAGGAGAAACAAAGAAATAAATTAGATTTGTTTCGGTGGTTGCTGCTAGATTGCAGAATTGGGGAAACGTTTCCCCAATAAAAGGTTTTTCATCCACGACGTATCTGACAATTCCTTATACGTTACAGGATTTGGATATTTCTGATTTACTTGTGGACGTATTGTCTCATATTTGTTGACGTTAACTGACGTATAAGAAGCATTGTACAGTAGTGCATTTATATTTAGCAACATATCTTTTAAATCCAGGTAAAAAAAAGGTCACAGGTAAAAAAAGGCCTCAGGTAAAATAAGGTCACAGGTAAAAAAAAGGTCACAGGTAAAAAAAGGTCGCAGGTAAAAAAAGGTCATGGTAGAAAAAAGTCACAGGTAAAAAAAGGACGCAGGTAAAGAAAGGTCACAGATAAAAAGGTCACAGGTAAAAAAAAGGTCACAGGTAAAAAAGGTCACAGGTAAAGAAAGGTCACAGGTAAAATAGGTCACTGGTAAAAAAAGGTCACAGGTAAAGAAAGGTCACGGTTCAAAAAAGGTCACAGGAAAAAAAGGTCACAAGTAAAAAAGGTCACAGTTCAAAAAAGGTCACAAGTAAAAAAGGTCACAGGTAAAAAAAGGTCACAGGTAAAAAAGGTCACAGTTACTTTTTGTCCTAGCCTTTACCTATCAGGCTACCTTAAGCAAGATCGGAGACATTACGGAAGTAGGGCATCAAGATGGCCTACTCTAATCCCAAGATGTGTCAGTATTATGGAAAACTTTCTTACGCAAAGGGAAGCCTTCGTAGATTGTCACCCTCAATGGTTTTAACCCTGTGTATCCACCTGTAAAAACACAAACAAAAGACTGTAAATATCCTTAAGTTAATAATCCCCCAAGATGTATTAGTCCTAGATAAAGACCCTCCATCAATCTAGGTGAGCTCCCATGATGGTATAGATTGTCGCGCTATAATGCACTTCGTTTTAGAGTAAACGGGAGATTGGGCAGAACCTAAACTATGGTAGTTGGGTGTACCCCAATGCAAAATTGGGACGTCCTAATTACGGTTACTAGGTCTAGATTTAAGGTAATGTCTGCTAACTTTATTTTGTACGATATACGTCTCAAGCTGCCAGACATATACTAACTTTGTTCTGAGACAAATTGGAAAAGAAAGTATATGCTATTTACCAAAAGCCTAAGGAACTACACCAAGCCATCAGAATTAGGGTAACGTAATATATACTTATGTAATTATATATATAATTATATAATTACATATATGATTACATATATAATTATATGTATACATATATACACATACAGACATACGTCCATAATGTAAGATCATTCACTTTCCATCGTCCATGTATGTCATAAAAAATAAAAATAAAAAATTAAATCCATATCTAACAAATTTAAACGACTGGCCGCTAGAGAGAGAGAGAGAGAGAGAGAGAGAGAGAGAGAGAGAGAGAGAGAGCAAAGTGTGGCATTTACACGGTCCGAGCGCAGGAAGAGGCCTCATTCAAAATTCAACCAAAGCAAACAAAGGCAAACCCTGGTGGCCTAAAGTAAATATTTGACAGCTTAAATATTTTTACCATTTTTCCCTCTTGAATGGGTTTCGGTTTCATTTCACAATGGCTCTGACACGCACATATACATACAACGTACATACATATATGTATGTGTGTGCGTGTATATATATATATATGTGTGTGTGTGTTTGTATATATATATATATATATGTATGTATATATATATATATATATATATATATATATATATATTTATCTGCTTACTTATTTATGTATATATATATAAGGCATATCATAATAAAAATTGTTAAACTTCAACAAAAATAATGTATTTTCAATAAGAAAATTATTGTCCATATCCATTTCATTTAAAATGTTTTATTATTATTATTATTGTTGTTATTATAATTCATCATGTTCATGTGACATAATCTAAAAAAAAAATTGATTCCTTAGGTCAGTGGATATATATATATATATATATATATATATATATATTATAATATATATATATATATACAAAGTAGAATATATTGTTGATCTTTTAGCTAGTGGTTAGTGTCGTGCCATGCCACTCAGAAGTTGCGGTCAGTATCAGACAATCAGTTAATGCTGCAGTGTCGGGTGGTCTTTAGCGGTAGGAGGTTGAAACCAACCATATTCTTTGGAAGCTTAAATTCCATGCGGTTGTTTCATGTGAATAAGTTTCATCTACTGATATAATAGTAATTAATATTAATAATAATCATAACAATAATAAGAAAGAAGACCCTCTTTCAAACAGGTATTATTGAAGGATATTGCAGCAACAGCTGCATTCAATTTGTAAAGCTGCTTCTGTTTATTTTAATGACAGCAACTGACGGGTAACGCGACGAAGTGGATTCATCAGGGATATTTTGCGTGAATTTATTATAGAAAAGTAAGTTAAAAATGGAGTGCGTAACCCGTAGAGTCATATTCACCATTACAGGTATAATCAGTAATCAAAATCTTGTGGTGGCCAACGTATCTCTCGGTATCCTCCGAGCATGATCACGTCAGTAGTGCGTAATAGACTGCAGATGTCGTCGGGATCTATTCAATATGTAGTGGTAGGTCATCATCTGGGGGTCAACCGCACGCTGAATTCTCATTGGTCGGTGGTGCAGTCATCTCGAATCTATAACCGAGGTGCTAGTACTCAACCTGGCGGAAGCCCAGTGGAACGCCGTTTAGTATATAGTTTATTACTATATATAAATATATAGAAATGAGTGTATATAAGTCTCTGTTTAATACTAGTCCCTCTGGGATCAAAGATCTCGTTTATTGATGTATAGAAACATATAGAAATGAGTGTATATAAGTCTCTGTTTAATACTAGCCCCTCTGGGATCAAAGATCTCGTTTATTGACGACTAGAATGACACAGAAATGGGTGTATATAATACTTTGTTCCTCGAGGGGCTAGTGCATTGGTTCCTGACCTTTTTTTTCACCGTGCCTCACTTAATCACCTCTAAAATCCTGGTGCGCCCCCTTTGGTGATACACTATAATTCTTATATTCACCTGGAGGAAGCCTAAAAGGCCATTAACTTGGTTTAAACATCCTCGAATTGCCACCCTTAAAAATTAAATTATTCCCAGTGGGACATAATCCCACGTTGGGAACCACTGAGCTAGTACTAAGCACGGCGTCCCACTGAGCTTCCGCCATGTGTAGTATTTAGTAAATTCACATCAACCGTGCATGTGATGTCTAGGCCAGTCCCTACGACGCTCCTGATTGGCTGTTGATAAGCCATTCACAGGGCTGGAAACTCTCAGTCTCTCTCGAGAGACAGAGAGTTTCCAGCGGCCAGCCCTGTGATTGGTTTATCAACAGCCAATCAGGAGCGTCGTAAGGGACTGGCCTAGACACACATCAGATTCACGGTTGATGTGAATCTACTATAGCACCTCGGAGTAAGCAGACGTTTCTCTTCGAAGCTCTCGCCGCCGAACAAAATAACAATCCAAGCTTCACGACTCCCAAATTGATTACCCTTAACTCCATCGAAGATTTTTTGCCAGTCAGGAGTTGGGAGAGGCGACGTGCTCTCCCTCTAAATGGGAGGGGAATATTGAAGAGTAATAATTTGCCCTCAACAGAAAAATCTACAGCGGGCGTTGATGTCTCTTGTTGAAAGATCAGTAAAGAGTACGTGGGATTCATTATGGGCATTCAAAAAGTCTTTTTTTTTCCTTCTATTATTTTCATGAGACTTACTTCTTCATGTTTTCAACGAATAAACATACAAATACACATTTCCAAGTGCTTTCCTTGAATATTAGTCAACCTCAAGGGTTAGGTCCTCATTTATTATTATTATTATTATTATTATTATTATTATTATTATTATTATTATTATTATTATTATTGTATACTGGAAGTAAACCCTCTTTTAAACGTGTTTTATTAAAAGTAATAGCTGTCTCAGCTGCATTTATTTTAGATAGGTTCTTTTCTATTATTCTAATTATTGTTTTCTCATTTTTGTTAAACTGGTGAGCAACGCACCGAAGGTTGGCATGTCTCAAATAGGTAATTATGAAGGTCAATTTTAATGAAACATATTATTATTATTATTATTATTATTATTATTTATTAATATTATTTAGATGAAACGTATTCATGTGGAACAAGTCCACCAAAGGGGACATTAACTTGAAATTCAATCGTCCAAAGAATATAGTGTTCAATAAGAAGAAAGTTAGAGGAGGTAATGTGAAATACAGAAAGGAGAGATCCTACTTATTAAGCAAGAAAAATATATAAATGAATAGATAGATTATTCCTATTTTCTAGAAATCGGCGTCAAGTAAAATAACATTTCACGATATATGTATGTATCATGTATATATATAAACAGAAAAATGTCTATTTGTTTGTATGAACACTATACAAATCTACATTTCTTGACCGAAGTTGATGAGATTTTAAATATAAATCAAAATCGAACCAGGAAAGGTCATGGTTAAAAACAGGATTAAAATGGGACCATTCGCTGGGTAAAGGGGGTTTGTGGGAAAGGGGTGAAATGTAAAAATTACCAAAAAATCAACAGATATAACTCTAAGCCATAGTTTTCGAGGTCGCTGAAATGAATAGTGACGCTCCCGATGCGCTTTAAGTCCAAATTCAGCCCTGATAGGAAGGGGGTGGGAAGGGGGTGAAATGTAAAAATTACCGAAAACAACAGATATAAGTTTCTGATCCATAGTTTTCAAAGTCGCTGAAATGAATAGTGACACTCCCGATGCGCTTCAAGTCCAAGTTCAGCCCTGATAGAAAGGGGGTGTGGGTAGTGGGTGACATGTAAAGATAACCGGAAACGACAGATATTTGTGTCTAATTCATAGATTACACACACACACACACACACACACACACACACACACATATATATATATATATATATATATATATATATATATATATATATATATTATATATACACAACATATATATAAACAAATAAATAATATATTCACAGGGATCATTCGGAGCAAAAGGAGAATATCAGCATCATCTCAGTCATTGCCAGCATCTGGGAGTAAAGATGCTGTTGGGGCCAACAACTTAGTTTTCCCACTAATTAATGCGGAAGCGGCAATTCTCTCGCGAATTGGAATCAGCCCTTGAAGTTACGATGTAATTAGCTAGTTATACGAGTGTCTGTTAACCCAATTATCTGTGCCTACCATTTATTAGCGGAAGGAAACAATTACAGGCTGTTGTATTGATTACATTTCCTGCCGTGTTTACAGTTATTAGCTTTCGCCAGGTTTGATGCCTTCACTGAGTTGTGTTTATTAAATCAAAAGTGATTATCACCAGCGCGGGGCGGTTATAATTGCTAGATTATCATTTTCATTAAAAGTATTGCTTCTCTCGTCGCTCTCTCTCTCGAGAGAGGATATGAGGTAAGCAAAACTAAAGCCTAGAGAGAACAGGTCTTCCCAATTGGGTGGAGTCGCCTCCCACTTGGGTTAACTATAGGCGATGACGTATCTCAGAGGTACTGCATGATGACGTATCTCAGAGGTACTACCAGCTGGAGGTCGTTTTCTTTATGGCAGTTTGCCTGCTGACGCAATAAGGAGGTAGACAAACCTCCTCTGCCTAAATGGGGGAGGATTTTGGGGTTAAGTGAGCAGACCTTCTGTTTCTCTTGGCCTCGAGCTTAACTACGGGGAGAATTTCCCAGCTCTATCATCTGCATCATTGCCCAAGACACACTTGATACATCTGACGAGTCCGCCTGGTTAATTAAGCATCTCTGAGAACAAACAGCCAACGTTTGAAAAGCGAGATCTTCAAAGTCCGTCGTCGAGAGAGAGAAAATAACGGAAGCAGCAACAGCAGCACCCGATGCCAGACGAGCTCAAGAACATATGCGAGTTCATTACAGAAACCCAAACAAAAGGGAAGAGGCTTAATGAAGAAATGGCTATAACTCGGCCGCGGTTGTGAAGTTCCATATCCGACGAGCGCTCATGCCAATCCCCACAAAGACATGAGCTATATCAGAGAAAAGGGCAGGGTTGGTGATTTAAGAAAAAAATTATTTAAAAAATGTAAAAATCAGTGATTTATTTGATTTTTTTATTTATTTGATTTTTTTATTTA
>NC_087219.1:1528407-1558407 GCF_015104395.2 Macrobrachium nipponense | reverse complement strand
GGGCCGGTGAAGACCCCATTTCTGTCGTTTAAGCAGTACTATGACAAGACGGAAGACAGTCGCTTGTTTTCAGAATTATTACCAAGAATTATTTTTAACAATATCACCTAAGCACGCTTCCAGACTTATACATCCTGCATGATGGCTGATTTGCTCTTGAAAGAACTTGCTTGGAGAGCCAAGGAGAAACGGGTGAAAAGAAACCGGCGACAAGGTGAAAGCAGAAAGCAGAGGTCACTTATCATGAAAGTTGATGAACTTCCTCCACAGGCCATGAGATCGAAACACGGCCAGCCTCGGGGGGTAAGTTTCGAGAGATAGTCATCTTCATCTCACTGACCATAAATTCTTGGAGTATCATCATGAGTGCGTTCACCCTGCCAGTGGAATTTTTTTTTTCCTGTTCCTCAAAAGATGTATGCTATTATTCGTACGTCACAGTTTTACATTTCAGATAGATTATTATTATTCATATATATTTATGGAAAAGGGGTGGCAGTAGACATACAATATATATATATTATATATATATATATATATATATATATATATATATATATATATATATATATATATATATATATGATATAATAATATATAGATGATACATAGATAGGATAGATATAGATATACATTGATGTATGTATGTATCTATTTCTATATATACATATATATAAATATAATACATTATATATGTATATATATATATATATATATATATAATATATATATATATATATATATACTATGCATATACATAATGCCTGCTTGTTCCCCTCTTCCTTCCGTACAGATATGATGAAAGGAGAAAGAGAGAGAGAGAGAGAGATTGGGAGAGTGAATACATTTGATCGATTCATTTACGCGTGGAGTAACATCAGTTGTTATATCTGATGTGAAATATATACGTGGAAAATTCGGCTTGCCTTTGGACAGAACTGAATTTATTGATGTGAAAACTGACTCTAATTTTTGTGGGTTTTTTGTGTAGCTTGGAAAGGGAGAGAGAGAGAGAGGTGGGGGGCATTGTTACTGTGATATGAAGACACAGGTGAAGAGGAAACCTGATAAATTACTGCAAGACTCTTTTTTTTTTTATTTCTATATTTTGAGAGAAAGAGTCATTTTATGCCTAAACGGATTTTGTTAAAATATAAAAATAAAAAATTCTTAAAAAAATATCTGAGGCAAAATATTACGTGACAGTATTTAAGTCCAAAAAAAGGTGCTTTGGGATGAATACATTTTCATACATTTTTCATCTTTCAAGTGGCATATAAAGTTCTTTCCAATAAGCTAAACAGGAGCCATAAAATACTAAAATTGTATTGCCCCGTATTTTTGGTTAAAACGTGTAAAATTAATGTTTACCTGTAAATATATTTTCCCAGTTCACGATTTTTAAATACTTCATCCGATTATTGTAACGAATTGTATCCAAAAAAAATTCTCACCTTTTAACAGGGCAAATTGTCCTTCTGAATAAGTTACGTCGATTAATAGACCATTTTATCTTATAATAGACAAAATTCTTTTTCAAACCAAAAGTATATATGATATATTTATATGATAATTTACTCATATCTCAAAGATTCTTCTCTGAAACATTTAGAATCTTTACAAAAATCATGTAGGAATTCTGCCTCATTTTTGTACACTTCGGTCAGCCAGTTCATTTTGTTGAAATGTAATGTGTGCTTTTTTCAAACAATATTAATAATGTCCCGTAAGGGGGGATATTGTCGTTAGTGCATCTCATGCGGTACACTGTAGGGACTACTTAAAGTTCTTTGCAGCGTGCCTTCGACCCGTAGCTGCAACCCCTTTCGTTCCTTTTACCGTACTTCCTTGCATATGCGCCTTCTTCCATCTTACTTTCCACCCGTTTCTAACAATAGAATCATATTGCAACTTCGAGGTTTTCCTCCTGTTACACTTTTCAAGCCTTTTACTGTCAATTTCCGTTTCAGCGCTGAATGTCCTCACAGGTCCCGGTAATATTCAACTCAATTCAATATCAATAATGATGATGATGAAGAGCAGCCGTCCAACAGCTTCATACTGCTGCTGGATCTTTGCAAGAGAATAGCAGTAGTAACGATAAAGCAGTGGTTGCCGGTATGGGCCTTGGTAACGGCTCCTCACAGGGCACGTAGTATCCAAAGCAACGTCTCTTTCTTTCCCTTGGCCTGGTTTTCGCCAATTTCTTCATATTTCTTGCATGAGAGAACAGCGCTTTCGCATCAGTCAGTCAGTCAGTCAGGAAATGTGATTTCATGAGAGAGAGAGAGAGAAGAGAGAGAGAGAGAGAGAGTGGCAGTAACTACAGTAAGAAAGAGAGAGATGGGGGTGATAAGTGAGTGAATGAGTCGAAGACGAGAGAGAGAGAGAGAGAAGTCCCGGACGTAGGAGAAAGGAAGAAGAAAGTAAAAGTTATTGAAAAATTGAAAGAACAGAGAAGGACAAAGGCGTAGAAAAAAGTGAAGGAATCAAAAAGTCATAGGAGAGAGAGAGAGAGAGAGAGAGAGAGAGAGAGAGAGAGAGAGAGAGGTCCCGGACGTAGGAGAAAGGAGAGAGAAAGTAAGTAAGAGTTATTGAGTAATTAAAAGAACAGAGATTAGAGGAGTAGAAAAAAAAGTGAGTGAATCAAAAAAACCATAGAGAGAGAGAGAGAGAGAGAGAGAGAGAGACTAAATAAGTAAGGGAAATAAAGGAAGCTTTCAAAACCCCTGAGGGAGTACGCGTGGCCGACAAAAGAAGTAAACAAGAGATTTTCCCAGAGTGTATACAGGAGATGATAAAAGCGCCGTAAACATTGGTGTGAGTGCCCAAGAGAGAGAGAGAGAGAGAGAGAGAGCGGACAAAAGAATTTACTGCTTTCAAGAGTTGGAGTAGAACCTAGATCCTTTTCTGTTCATTTTTTTTTATATATATAAAGGCAGAGTAAGGGTGAGTGACCAGCTATATCACTCTTGACATACACACACACACATGTATATATATATATATATATATATATATATATATATATATATATATATATATATATATATATATATATATATATAAATATGACTGGTAAAAATGTTCTGTTACAATAGAATTCTATCTAATAAAAGGAGCCCATAAAAACACCAAAATATAGAGAGAAAAGTACTATATTTCAGAGACTGCTGTCTCCCTCTTCAGGTAGATGAATGAGAAAGTTTAGAGAAAAGGTGGTATTTATACCAAGAGGTCTGTCCACAGGTAAGCCAATTTAGGTCACCCCCGCTGATAATCTTCCTTTAATCTTCTTAAGCGTTGGTTGAATGAAAATCTTGTCGATCGTATCTGAATCCCATGCTCCTTTTGAGATGTGTGTATATATATATATATATATATATATATATATATATATATATATATATATAATATACATATATATATACTATATATATATATACTATATATATATATATATAATGGAAATAAACACTTGAGAACGTGTTGCGTTTCTCATTTCTCAGCAGATGGTGAAGAAAATTAAAAAAACAGTCCTAATAATGATAATGAAGGAAAGGTCACGAATTTTAGTTCAGGTGTTCGTAGTCCTATATAGAATTTTATATATATATATATATATATATATATATATATATATATATACATACATATATATATATATATAGTATATGTATATGCATGTATGTGTTATTTTGAAGAATATAGCGTTCCTCATACCATCAGATTTTTTATTATTGCTATATAATACATATACATGTGTTTATGTATGTAGTATATAAATATACACGCGCGCACACTCCAAACTCACACATATTTACATTATATATATACTATATTCTTGTGAGTGCTTGAATATACGTATATGAAACTGTAATACATTAGCAGAATAGCAGACTTTGGACTCGCTAAAAGCAACTACTAATGCTTGGTAATGAATGCGTATTTGCTTCAAAAAAAAAAAAAAAAAAAAAAGACTATTCAGTTCCCCGTGAAATGTTATCTTTCATGTCTGGTGGTATTTCCATGTCTGATGGTGTCTTGTGTAATGAGCTACATAGAGCTACATAGATACACACAGCGTATACACAGAATACCCTAACGCTTAGAATATTCTATGAACGACCGAAGCTAATTCACGAACTGTAAATAAAAAAACACAGGATTAAGTGGAAATTAATGTAACTTTTTATTTTATTGGATTTTTTCTCTCTTTTTAAATGAAATAAACGTAAAACATTTTGGCCATGCTCTCTCGATATATATATATATATATATATATATATATATATATATATATATATATATATATATATATATAATTCATTTTTAAATTAATTATTTATTCATCTATTACTTATTCATTCATTCATTTATTATGAAACTATAAATATTCTTGTGCAAGAAATGCATTATCGAATTTTGATGCCCATTTTGAAAACAAAATTACCTTAAACAACTAAGCTTCATATTTATCTAGTCTGTTATGGCTGTGTTCCGTCACTCTGATTCATATTTTGCAAACACTCTCAGGTCTGAAAGTTTTTTTTTTATCGTCATTCTTTGGTGGTTCGCGGTCCTTGTTTGCTCAGCAAGCACAAGAAGGAGCAGGCAAAAACAAAACACGTTGGGGTGGGTGGAAACTTCGGTTCGTGTGTTCTCCGGTTCTCCTTCTGAACGTCACTTTGAGAATTCCATGTTTGTGTTTGTCTTTGGATTTTTGGACCTTGTGGAACCACAAAGCAGGAGCCTCTGAGGCCTTTTTATCGAGGTTCCCTCCGGCTTCACTTCTTATGCATTGCTGTTTTTTGCTGAGCCGTCGCTTTTAAGTTTTCTGTCAAAGAACACCATTGAGATGGCTTCTTTGTCTGTCCGTCCGCACTTTTTCTGTCCGCCCTTGGTTCTTAAAAACTACTGAGGCTAGAAGTCTGCGAACTGGTATGTTGAACAACCACCCTCCGAGCATCAAACGTACCAAATTGCAGCCCTCTAGCCTCGGTAGTTTTGATTGTATTTAAGATTAAAGTTAGCCATGTTCGTGCGTCTGGCAACGATATAGGACAGGCCTTGATTATATTCTGTATAGAGAACTCGATTGAGTCGAATAAACCTTGGCTCATTTTATATATATATATATATATATATATATATATATATATATATATATATATACATACATACATATATATATATATATATATATATATATATATATATATATATATATATATTATATGTGTGTGTGTGTGTGTGTGTGTGTGTGTGTGTCTGTGTGTGTGTCTGTGTGTATGACAACTTAATTGCTGAAATAACAACGTCTAGCGTAATCCACGTTGCAATCTATTACGAAATCCTCCCTTTGCGACATGAAGAGGTACGAGACAATGAATGTCCCGTCATTAATTCCTGGATGATACTGCCAGAAAATCCCTTCTAATTCACTTTTCTAATCTCTGCCAAATCCCGTCAACCTGTAATTTGGGGCTTCTCGGGTCCCGTGATTAGGACGTCTGAGTCATTAGCCCAGATGTGGTCAACGGCTGATGAAAGCATGGAAAGAATATAGCTGCTAGTCCGCTGGTATATAATGATATAATCCAAGCGAATCTTTCTTGTTTGTCCTCCCCGGGTGGTGTCGGGGTAGGTAAGGGATCGGGTAGGTAGGGGAAGTCATGACACATCCACCCTCCTCCTGCAAAGCTATTTGCCCCGACCAGGTGCAGGAGGTGGTGTCTGGGTAGGTAAGGGATTGGGAAGGTAGGGGGACTCATGACACAGCTACCCTCCTCCTGCAAAGCTGTTAGTCCGGCCTGGGTGGAGGCGGTGTCGTGGTAGGTAAGGGATCGGGAAGGTAGGGAGACTCATGACACATCTACCCTCCTCCTGCAAAGCTGTTTGTCTGGCCCGGGTGGAGGCGGTGTCGGGGTAGGTAAGGGATCGGGTAGGTAGGGGGTCTCTTGACACTTTCACCCCCCCTCCTGCAAAGCTTTGTCCGGCCCGGGTGGAGGAGGCGGTGTCTGGGTAGGTAAGGGATTGGGAAGGTAGGGGAGTCATAACACAGCCACCCTCCTCCTGCAAAGCTGTTTGTCCTGCCCGGGTGAAAGCGGTGTCTGGGTAGGTAAGGGATTGGGTAGGTAGGGGGACTCATGACACATCCACCCCCCTCCTGCAAAGCTGTTTGTCCTGCCCGGGTGAAGGCAGTGTCTGGGTAGGTAAGGGATTGGGTAGGTAGGGGGACTCATGACACATCAACTCACCCTCCTGCAAAGCTGTTTGTCCTGCCCGGGTTGAGGGGCGTGATAGGTTGGGGATCGGGAGGGTAGGGGAGACATGACGGGCAGCGTCTGGTTCCAGCACAGCGCAAGCGCGTGCCATCAAGCACGTAATAATAATAATAATAATAATGCAGTGACTAAAAAGAATACACGCTCCCTGTCTGCAAAAAGCTACAAAAATATATTGAAAAGAAATAAATAAATAAATGAGTCTCTCACCAGAGTTCAAAAAAGACTACAAACAAGCAAGGAATCAGACAAATCCTGATCATACCAAAGCGAACCCCCCCTCCCCTTTCCCCCTTTTCCCCCTTTCCACCCCCCTCACCCCCACCCAGCCTTTTCCTCTCGGAAGCAACATCACTTCCTGCGCCTGCAACCTTTCCCCTTCTCCCGTATCTGTCTTCCTAAGGAGGATGAGACGGCCCCTCCTCCTCCCCCTTGCATAAAGGGCCACCAGAATTCCCCTAATGCAGTTTGCTGAGCATCCCGTCCTGTTGGAGCGCTCTCGAGATCAAAGGGAATCAAAGAAAGCTCCTGAGCCCCGAGACCAAGTCATTAGGCAGAGTCTTTCTCACAGAACCTGAACCCATTTCTTTCCCCGGGGTTATTTCCTCCTCTCCCGGAGAGAGATATATATATTTCGTGCTGGGTTTTGTTTATTTATCTCTCTGGTTTTCTTTCTGTTCGTCGATTTTTGCATCTATTTATGTCTCCAACGAAGACCTCCCTCCCTCAGTTGATTAATAAATGATGTCCTCTCCTCTTTCTCTCTAAAACGTTCCTGTTCGTTCAGTTCCTGCTCTAATCCTCCGCTTTACACTCACTCAGAGGCTGGCTTTTGTTTATTTATCTCTCCCTATTTTCTTTTGTTCATCGATTTTTTGTATCTATTTATGTCTCTCGCGAAAACCACCCTCCCTCTCTCTCTAGAACGTTCCTGTTCGTTCAGTTCCTTCTCCAATCGTTCCCCTTCCACTCACTCTCTCCTCTCCCTCGGTCAAGCCCTTTCGCCAACACAGAAATATTTCGGTAGTAGGTCGCTCAGTTCAACTTGAGACCCTTTTCGTTCCCCTAAAACCTTCTCATAAATCAGGACACCCGTCATCGTGCGATCCATTCGTCAACTTGACAATTTCCCTCAGTCTCGATCCTCGGGGTTGAAGGTGCAGGACCCTACTCTCGAGATAGAGTTGTACAACTCGCATCTCTATTCTCGACCCTCGTGTTTTTTTTTTTTTTTTTTTTTTTTTTTTTTTTTTTTGGGGGGGGGGGGGTGGGTGATCTTCCTTTCAACTGGATCGAACCACCCCGTTATCGGATAAGAAATCTTTCAGACCCAGCTCTCGTTCGACTGCGAAGCACCTCATTTGGGTACTTCGGAAACCCATCGGGAAAGAGGGCTGCAGCTGCTCGGTGTCCTTTGCCCACTTTAGAAAACACCTGCATTTTCTAAAAGTCAGCTCATTTGTGCATGAAGACGAGAAGGGGCTCGCGTATCATTTTGAAATACAGAGACGAGGGATAGAGGAGCAAGAAATAATTCGAGAAGAGGCTCGTATTTGTTTTGCATATTATTTTGAAAAACAGAGACGAGGAATGTAAGAGCAAAATATAATTCCAGAACTTGATATGAAGGAGGAGAAGCGGTCACTGAACTGTATACATATATAATTGTGCACCCAGCATGAGTAAACATGGGGCACAAAACGCTCTTGAACTAAAATTGTTAAGATAAGTAAACTGGGAAATAAGTCTAGATACTTTTTTTTCTGCCAGCACCTGAGAGTTTTAGTTTTCTGCTCGTCAGGAATCTTGCGACCAATTCCGCCGCTATTTTCACCTCGGCTTCTCTGAGAAGGATGAGAAATTGCTGGCTCGCGACGCAAGTTACAGGTCTGGAAAGAAATATAATGAGAGAGAGAGAGAGAGAGAAGAGAGAGAGACAGAGAGAGAGAGAGAGAGAGAGAGAGTAAGATTACAACCATTGAAGAAGTGGACGCGTGGAACCTTAAGACAGAGAACAACTCATAGGAAGGGGAATGAGTTTAATTTTGAGAGAGAGAGAGAGAGAGAGAGAGAGAGAGAAGCAGCATATTCCCGAATTGTAACCGAGTACTGAGACCTTCCCTAAAAAAAAAAGCGGGCGCCATATCTTAAAAACTAACAATAGAATCTTGTACGATCTCCTTCAATTAAGTGCCTTTTCTTTCGTCCTTATAACGGCCTCAAAAACCGACTCTCTCGCTTTCCTTAAAAAGGTCTGTTCTTTACCCTTTTGCTCTTAGAGGGATATTTTTCTTAGTTATTTTCTTATCAGTATTTTGCCTTAGTTTCTTTGAGAAAGTACGTTAGGGTTTATAATAAAGCTTTCAGGAATTATTTTCCCCTCAGTCTCTCTGAGAACGTAGTACGTTCAAGTGTATAAAGCCATATTGTCGAGGACACTACCACAGCTGTTGTGACAAGCTCTGAGGTTACTGACTTTTTCCCCTGTTTGTTGCGACATTTATCGTTGGGAAGAGAGAGAGAGAGAGAGAGAGAGAGAGAGAGAGAGAGAGAGAGAGAGAAGATTCAACTACTTCTAACATTAGACTCGTCAGGGGAAAGTTTATACATGATGATGATAATGTTGAAAGTAGAGCAAGATGAATGCAGGACAGATACTACAATAGGTTGCCTAAGAGCACATCACGGATACCGTAACGTCAAGCATGCAAGCAAGCAAGCAAGCAAGCAAGCAAGCATGCAAGGATGCCTTTTAAGGTTTTCGAAATGGAGCGTAGCGTCGTTGGAATTTGATTAGCTATCAGGTGCTTTGGGATATGCAGTCTATAGGAAGAACGTCTTTGAATACTTGACCTCTTCAAAAATTCAAGGTTTCCTGCTAAAAACCCATTTATCGTACTCACACACATATATATGCATATATATACATATATATGTATATATATATATATATATATATATATATATATATATATATATATATATGTATATATATATGTGTGTGTGTGTCTGTGTGTGTATACATACTTAATTTTGTATATATAGCTTTGTAACTATATTCTTACATAGTGTAAACTTGAAAATGTAGAATATACCACGTAAGCACTTGTTCCAAGTCCCGTTTTTCACTCGCCCTCTTACGCGGATTTAATAATATTCTGGAGCACGGACTTTCGTGCTACATTGAATATATATATATATATATATATATATATATATATATTATATATATATATATATGTATATATAATAGATAAAATATATATATATATATATATATATGTATATATATATATATATATATATATATATATATATATATATATATATATATATATATATATATATATATATATATATATATATATATAGGACATTCGCACATTAAAGTGTAATTTTGATTATCCTTAAAAAACAAGTTATTCATATAATGATGAAAAAAACTTCTCAAGCATCATTCATTATGTACCTGTAGTTCTCATATTTATTCATTACACAAAGAGTGAAAGAGCAAAGAGAAGGAGGGAGGGAGGGAGTTCGTCCTATGAATAAGATAAGTCATTTCAGTGGACAGGTTAACAAACAAACATTCAGTGAACACGACTAATATACCTGGGCTGCTTGTCTGCAGACCTAAAAACAGTCTGACACGATGAAAATGAATAAAAAACCGTTGAGGTAATTACTCTGGCGTACCGGTTTTCTGTAACATATGGAAACTTTACATTATATGAAGTTGTTGTGGTGTATAATAATCCTGGAATAAATGCATACTGCTACGTGTTAGCAACTTCGCAAAATGTGTGAGTATTGTAGCGTGAGGTAATCCTGTAATCAGTGCTTTTATTAATTTGTAAATTTGCAGAAAAACAGCAAGCAACTTTTGCTCTAGTCTTGTTTCGGTGTGGCGCAATTGTGGAGTAACTGCTGTGATGTATTAGCGTACTCTGACACGTACGAACTCTGCAATATGTGTGGCATGTGGTGATGATGTAGTTGGCAGCAAACGCGACAGCTCTATGTGATCTATGAGCTCGTTGTGGTATGGAGTAATCCTATGGGATAGACTGTAATATATGTTATAAGCTCCGTGCGACATACGGTGACTCGACACCATGATGTATATTAGAGCATCTGGAACCTACGTACGAGTATGTACAGCTAGCGCTTTCGAAATGACCTTATAACAACACGCAGAACTTTTAAGGCATCTGACAGCTACAGAAAGTGCGTCCTGGCAGCATGTGGCAACTGTGGATTGTGGTAGAGACTGAATGCTGCAAAATATGAAAACTATATAAAAAAAAAATAAAAGTAGATTCACATCAACCGTGCATCTGATGTCTAGGCCAGTCCCTTACGACGCTCCTGATTGGCTGTTGATAAGTCAACCAGAGGGCTGGAAACTCTCAGTCTCTCTCGAGAGTTCACGTGGGTAGTATCTATGTCCCACCTCTCCTGAGGGATACGTCTTTCAAGTCCCTCAGGAGAGGTGGAACATACGTCCTGCCTATGTGAACTCTCGAGAGAGACTGAGAGTTTCTAGCCCTCTGGCTGGTTTATCAACAGCCAATCAGGAGCGTCGTAAGCGACTGGCCTAGACGTCAAATGCACGGTTGATGTGAATCTACTATAGTATTTCGGTGACGCATTTCGAGCGTTCTTTCATTTGCTTTGTATCACGGTCTTGCGAAATGTGCAAGAAGGTAATGCTGCCGCCTTGGGAATTCATAACCCTGGTATTGGAATTTGCTCGGTACAATTAGAAGAAAATTGTTGAATGCAGCGCATTTGTCCCAAAAACGCTTGATAAGCATTTCTTTTATCCGCTTTGTGATTAATTGTTCTCTTGGGGTCTGGGGAATGCAATGGCACAAGGTGTTCCCTTCCATTCCGCCGCTAAAATATAAAAGCAGAAATTATTTCATAAATTTAACAAGAATAACAGACTCTGTTCTCATTGCTTTACTCACAAGGAAATACTATCTAGCTTTCGTGTTTTTTTTAATCACAGTGAGAGACTGGCCATGATATTAAAAATACAATTGTTCTTTGAAGTATTTAAAGAATTTTGCTTCTTCACATCAATTAAAACTATTATTTCTAAGGCATAGCTATTATATTACAAACATTATCCTCATTCATGCTTTGATAATTCATTAAAAGAGTTCTCTATATCCAAACCTGATTTACCATTCTTCTTAATCATAAACTACGAGCTTGATGGGGCACATTACACTGCGCTGGAACCCAGACCTGGAGTGGACAAACAGATTTGCAGGAGGAGGGTGGATGCGTCACATCTCCCCTACCTACGCGATCCCCTAACTAACCTGGCCCCACCCACAATGGACAAACAGGTTTGGATGTGGGGGAGGAGGGTGGATGTATCATGTTTCCCCTACCCTCCTGATCTCCTACCTACCCTGCCTTTACTCGGGACAGACAAACAGGTTTGGAGGAGGAGGATGATGGATGTGTCATATCTCCCCTTCCCTCCCGATCGCCTACTTACTCCGGCCCCACCCAGGATGGACAAACAGGTTTGGAGGAGGAGGGTGGGTGTGTCATGTCTTTCCTACCTACGCAATCCCCTACCTACCCTTCCCCCACCCAGGGCGAACAAACAAGAAAGATTGCTGTTGTAACGGCTGTCTATAAACAACTATATTATCAATCAGTCGCCTATCCAAGGGAGAGGCAGTAATGCAAACACTGCACAATGACGCTACACAAAGACTGACAACTGCTCTTCTGACAGAGGAAGAGAATCTCCCACCGAGTGCTCGTTGTTTACATGATTAATCACCAGGCGCTGAGGGTTGGGGGCGGGGGAGGGGGGTATCGTTCGAGAGCATCATCATCATCATCATCATCCGCTTGCTTTGTTTTGGCGCTGCTCTGCTGTCTTTTGAGGCCCCGAGGAGGAAATTAATAGCGAGATGAGAGAGAAGTTTGTCAGCTTCTGTTACCTTGCAAATATGAGCTGGAGTTTATTTGTAGTGTTGCCTTCTGCCAGCTGAAGAACCGTAACTAACACAGAATATACACACACGTGTATACTTATATATATATATATGTATATGTATACATACACACACACATGACATATACACAGGCAGTCCCCACTTATCAACGGACACAGTTATCAGCAATTCCAATTTATGGAGCCATAATGAGATGAATTCCGGTTATCGGCACCATAAGGGTGCTTATGATGTGCCATAAGGGTGCTTATGGTGTGCCATAAATCACTGAGTTTCGGTTAATGGTGGTTTTCACTTATCAGCACACCCGCGGGAACGGAACCCCCGCTGATAACCGTGGACTACCTGTATATATATATAAGTTTATATATACCTACATACTTTATACGTCATACCACATTACCGTGATTCATATACACATATCGAACTACAAATGTCCTTTAATATCTAATTCGCTCTACCCCGGAATTAATATATTTTCATATATGTTTAACCGAGGGGGAATTTATTAATTGCGATATAGTAATTGCTGACCGACAGGCGGTCAGCAATTCTATTATCGCTTAATAAATTCCCCCTCGGTTAAACATATATGAAAATATATTAATTCCGGGGTAGAGCGAAATAGATATTAAAGGACATTTGTAGTTCGATATATACATACTTTATATATAGTGTGTGTTTATTTATATATATATTATATATATATATATATATATATATATATATATATATATATATATATATATGTTTATACATACATACATACTTTGTATATAGTCTGTGTATTCATATACATGAATAAGTGAAAACGCAAGTAATCAGAACGTTCCCAAACAAAATAGTGCATAAAAAAGCATGCTGAGAGAGAGAGAGAGAGAGAGAGAGAGAGAGAGAGAGAGAGAGAGAGAGAGAGATTAAAACCGTCCAATATGAAACGACTCCCATCAGTCTACCAATTCACCCCGGAGTTAATTAAGCTTAAGGCTTCAGGCTTCAGAAACTCCCTTACACAGAGCCTGGCTTTTCATCTGATTAGAAACACGAAAAAAAATGGGGAAATTAATTCTTTTAGCTTCGCCCTAATCCAAGTTTTTGAGGGGCCTCTTCCTACGGCCAGGGAGAACAACCCCAAAGAAAAGAGAATTCTCGACCGAAAACTTATGGGTAATTCACGTTCGGAAATGAAGACTGAATGGGACGGTTTTCTTTTTTTCTTTTTTATTTATGTTAACTCCTTTAGTTTGCTCTTGGATTTATAGTTTTCCCTTTTCTTGGGGTTTTCGATCGTTTTTCCTCTGTTTTTATGCCATCCTGGATGGTAATATTCCCTTCAACTTTTTTCTGTTCCGTATATGAGACTTTCTTGATAGCACGGATACAGGCTGAGATCGCAACGGCTACTTCAGTTCGACTCGTTCCTGTAAGAGATGCTGCATTGGTGGACTTTCCCTGCTTAGACTGTATAAGACCAACCTCTTAAAAAAGCGTACTTCGAATTCTTTGGGAATTTGACGGATTAAGGGGAATCCAATATTCCTACACATTCAGGAACTGAATCACAAGGGAGGGTGGAACCCAATAGGAACTTACGTATTGTTTTCACGATTTCCAAGAGGCGCCTTTGCTTGTGTGTCGCGACATGTACTTATTTCCACAGTTTCTTTTCATCATTTTCTGATCACCAGCAGAAAGACAGCGTCGGTATATCAGAGCATTAATATTTCGTGTTGTTACATTGCCTCACTTTTTCTCTGTACTGTACACCAATTTTTTTTCTTTCTACTTCATGCTTTTTCTTCTTTATATTATTTTTACTTTATATTACTATTTTTGTTCTTTTTAATGTTTTATTTTTTCATTCATTTGGATTTTAACTGCTCCCAGAACGTTGTACAGAGACAGTCATAACTTTCTTTAGGATTTAGATGAAGTCAAATAGACAACTCCACAGGCATGGACTGCTAGCACCTCTCATTGACGGTGCATTTTTCGAGTCTGATCGTACGAACAAGAGCCTGTGCTAGAACATGAAAAGAGCAACAACTCCCCCTTCCCGCCCTCCCCCTACCACCACCCCCTCATCTCGGCTGCAGCGGATCTGAGAGTAGAATTCCCTCAAAATTAAGTTTCTCTTTTCCTCCGTCACTCTCTTTCTCTCTCCGAGAGTCATATTACACTCCCAGCGTTTTCTTCTTCTGTTTCCCTTTCATGAATGTCTTTTGTTTACATTCCCGAGAGAGAGAGAGAGAGAGAGACACGCTCGATCATTCATCATCTCGGGATCGCCTTCTTCGGGCCAGATCACAGACTGCGGTCTTTCCCCCACCTTTCTCTCTCTTTCTCTCTCTCTCTCTCTCTCTCTCTCTCTCTCTACATCGTCGTACTGCAGCTGCTGTTACCACTGCTTGCCCTCGTGCAGGCGAAAATATCTGCCCGTCGGTAAAAGCAAATCAAAGGGAATATTGCCACTCCCGCCATCTTCTGAGGCCTCCTTTAATTGAACAGCCTTTCCCGAGGCCTTAAAAAAAAGAAAAGAGAGAGAGAGAAAAAAAAAAGAAATGGACAGAGAGAAAACTCTTGCGTTTTCTTTAATAAAAGGTTTTCTTTGGGCTTTCATTTGAGGAAATTAATTTATTTTTTCATTACCTGTAGGGCATCTTTAGACCTGGAAAGAGAGGAAGTACACTCTGCGGAATGATTGAAAATAAACAAGGAGAGAGAGAGAGAGAAAGTACCCTCTACGGAATGATTGAAAATAAACAAGGAATGAGAGAGAGAGAGAGAGAGTACACTCTACGGAATGATTGCAAATAAACAAGGAATGAGAGAGAGAGAGAGAGAGAGAGAGAGTACACTCTACGGAATGATTGAAAATAAACAAGGAATGAGAGAGAGAGAGAGAGAGAGAGAGAGAGAGTACACTCTACCGAATGATTGAAAATAAACAAGGAATGAGAACGAGAGATTAAGGTTTAACGACGTAACAAATCTCTGAAGAGATGGATTAAAGGAAGGGTGAGAAATCCATGAAACGAGAGGTAAATGGACGCGACTTTGATAAACAGAGAGAGAGAGAAGAGAGATAGAGAGAGAGAGAGATCTAAAAGACAGCGAACTGCTAAATAAACCTACAAAGAGACCGAGAACGCAAAATTGACCTTTATTACTGAAGAGATATCAATTGATTCAACTTCCTTGACTGTATAAAGAATATCACAGTGCATACGTCTGTTGTAGCATGTGGGCAGGTTTAGAAAGCGTAGGGTAATCTTTCCATATAAGCTTGATGAGGCGCTCTATAAGCTGCGCTGGAACTCGGCGCTGCACGTCACGTCTCCATTCCGTCCCCATACGGCTGTTGCAGAAGACGTAACCTCGAGATAGGGATTGCTTAAGTATAAGGACGACTCTCAAGGAAGGGGTTAACATTTTAGTATGTGAGCTGGCCAAATTAAATCGACACGGAATATTGGAGGTTGTCGTGCCTCATAACAATTCTGTAATGTGTGTGCTTAGCGTGACATTGCCTCTACAATAAAAGGCCTTGTTTCTGCAATGAATTTTCACTCGGTTATGAAATGTCCTTAGAGCAATCCATTACTCTGAGAATTCAGAATTCGCCTGACGGGAACATCTCCCTGTACAGTACTGGATTTTGTTCCAGTACACATTTTGTACAGTAACAGGTTGTGAATCAATTCAGATTACTACCTTTTCCTACAAGACTGGAATGTCTATTCTTTATTTCGTTGTCAGCACACATTTTGTACAGTAACAGGTTGCGAATCCACTCAGATTAGTACCTTTTCCTAAAAGACTTTACTTCGTTTTTAATTCCATTTAAAAGTATTTCCAGGTATAGGCACATCAATCAAACAAACCTAAAATGAGCTTTTGCTTAATAATTTTTTTTTTATTTAAACTCGACTGGACCAACAATAGGTCAGATGCGTTCATCGATTAAATTTCACACGTCTCATAAAAGATCATTCCCACAAATATGTGAATGTATTCATCTAGTAGGGAAAAAACTCTCTATCACGAGTGTATATATAATGTTCTAAAAGGGTCCGCAATAAATACAGTGTAAAAAGTCGTGTATAATTTTGAAGACTTTACAGAAAGCTTTGAAACCCTTGTTTCCCTGGATTCATCTTCAGTAGGGAAGGGAAGGGTTCGAAAGCTTTCTGTAAAGTCTTCTAAATTATAACACGGAATTTTACACTTTGTATTATTGTGGACCCTTTAGAACAATGTATTTCATCTTTCTCCCTTCTGAAAGATGATTCCTTGACTGATTGTGATCTCACCTACCTCGTCCATTCTAGCGTGACATATTGTGTGATGATAATATTGCAAAGTACGACAATTTGACGAGACAAAGATAATCGCCTTTTGTTCGTACATCGGATGATTAATTGCCCAGTGTTGGACAATATGCGACATTCGAAAACATGAAACTCATTTGATTTTTAGTGCTGAGGAAAACTTTCATCATCTGTTTTTGATCTCAGGATGGAAAATGGAGTTATTAATTTCCACGTGTTAAAGGTACGATGCTGGAAAAAGGGCTTTCTTTGTACAGTCAGTCAATTGGTCTGGAAAATTCACAGAATATTTAAAAGCATAGTCTCCCTTTCACCTCTCTCTCTCTCTCTCTCTCTCTCTCTCTCTCTCTCTTTATATATATATATATATACATATATATATATATATATTAATATTATTAATATATATATTATATGTAGGTATGTATGTATGTATGTATGTGTGTGTGTCTGTGTGTGTGATCATGTGAACATATATATATATATATTAATATATATATATATATATATATATATATACATATATATATATATATATATATATATATATATATATACATATATATATATAGTATATACAGATTTATGTATATATGTATATATATGTATATATATATATATATATATATATAATATGTATATACATATATATATACTATATATATATATATATTTATTATATATATATGATATATATATATATTATAATTTATATATATTATATATATATACAGTATATATAAGAGATCCTCACGCTGAAAATTAAAAGGAGGTGGTGCAAGACTTTAAACTTTTATTCCAAAATCATCTTGATGGTACTCACGTGAGGTTCTTTTATATATTTCATTCACGGGGCCGTTGTGAAAATACAAGATATTAAGAGAGAGAGAGAGAGATTGAAATAGTGCAGCATTAATACACTTCCATCGCTCAAGTCATTCATCCCAAAAGTTAATTAAGCTGAAGGCGCCTGAAACTCTTCCCCCTCTCCCCCTCCACCCCATCCCTACCTCCTCCCCCCACAGAGGCCGGGATTCCGTCTGATTAGCATCACACAAAAATAAGGAATTTACATCTTTTCCTTTCGTCCCCAACCGAAACTTTTAGGACCCATTGCCACGATGGAGCGAGACAAGCCAAGAGCGCTTACGCGACCGAAGTCTAAGGGTAGCGAACGCGAGGAAATCGGAAGCGAAAGTTGGATAAAATTATTTGTGTCGACTCGAGGGTTTAGTGCAAAGATGTATGCCCTTCTTTTTTATCCTGTTTCTCCTCCGTACCTTTCCCTTGTTTATCTTACGTTAATCTCCATTCTTCTTTTTTTCTGTACTCCGTTTTGTTTGTTTGCGTGGTGCTTTTGCGTCGCATAGAACCAGTAGTTAATCAGCAACGGGATCAACGGCTTTACGTGACTTCCGAACCACGTCGAGAGTGAACTTCTATCACCAGAAATACACATATCTCACCCCTCAATGGAATGCCCGAGAATCGAACTCTCGGCCACCGAGGTGGGACGCCAACACCGTGCCGACCAAGCCTCTGAGGCGCTCCTGTACTCCGTTTTAGTCGTTTTCTTTGAAATTTCCTGCTTTTTTTAGTGTTCTTTAAAAAAGACAATTATTGTCCCGGCTTTGTCTGTCCGTCCGCCCTCAGATTTTATAAAACTATTGAGGCTAGAGGGCTGCATGTTGGTGTGTCGATCATCCACCCTCCAATCATCAGACATACCAAATTGCAGCCCTCTAGCCTCAGCAGTTTTAATTGTATTTTGAGGTTAAAGTTAACCATGATCGCCCATCTGGCAGCGCTGTTGCGCTCTTTACTTGTTATACACATGACGAAACGGATTTTATTTTCTTAAACTGGTAGGCCTTTATTATTATAAAAATCTATAATTCATTTTGAAAAAACCGAAAACAAACATAATTGTAGTCCCTTTATCATTACAAGAATACTATAATTCCTTTAAAAAAAAAAAAAAAAAAATAAAAATAATTGCAGTCCTTTTATTATTACAAAAATATATTATCATTCTTTTTTGAAAAACAAAAAACAAAAAAATATCTTGCGCAAATTTATCGAAGTCCTCCTTCCATTCAGTTTACTCACTCGCATTATGAATATAACTTTTTTCATCTCAATTAATGCAGGTTTGATACATCCGCAACCAAACTCTCTTTTATCCCCCCCCCTACCCCCACCACCCCCTACGTCTTTGTACCCCCACCTCCACCTCACTCTCTTCTCGAGCAATATTAACACCTCCCGTGTTTCCCTCCTCTTCAGTGCTTTCTATTTCATTGTGCGTGTGTGGAGCTTTTATCATCATCATCATCATCATCATCTATCAACTTTTGTTTCGAAGACTTTTGTTTACATTCTCGCAAGAGGGAAAACGTTTCGGCATTCTTCTTCTTAGAAACTCTTTTCGGGAGGCCAGTTCACTGCCTTTGTTCTTTCCCCTTTTCCTGCCCGGGGGGGGGGGGGGGTCTTTTTTTTTTTTTGGGGGGGGGGGGGGGGTTTTTTTTTTTTTTGGAGGGGGGGGGGGGTGCGGGGGAAGGGTTTCCTCTCCTCTCTCTCGCTCTCTCAACTCTCTCACACACAAAATGTATGCATATGCTTAAGAGAGAGAGAAAGAGAGACTCTCTCTCTCTCTTTCTCTAAATGTATGCGTATGCCTGAGAGAGAGAGAGAGAGAGAGAGAGAGAGAGAAGAAAAACGCATAATTCTAACATCTCCCAAATGTTTGCACTTCTTAGAGCGAGCGCAGACGCCGAGAGAGAGAGAGAGAGAGAGAGAGAGAGAGAGAGAGAGAGAGAGAGAGGGAGGGAATGATCAAAAGGCGAAATTGCACTTTAGCAAGATGATTAATCCTTTGAGTCATTAACTAGCAGGGATTCAAACGCTGACAGAATTCCCATTGTCCTCCTCCCCGGGATCGGAAACGGTCGCTGTTCTGTCTCTCCGTTCTTAGAAGTTGGAGTGGTCTGCACACGTCGTATTATGCATCAGTCGTGTCCTCTCCCTCTTCTCTCTCTCTCTCTCTCTCTCTCTCTCTCTCTCTCAGTTGGAAAGACAATTTATCATTAACCGTGGAAATTCTTTCTCTCCTCGGATGGACTAACAAGTCTTTGAGACATCCTAATCCTTGTAACTCCTTGTACACAAACACTTTTGCTCTCAGTCTCTCTCTCTCTGTCTCTCTGTGTCCTTGGATGGACTAACAATTCTTTAAGACATCCTAATCCTTGTAACTCTCTCTCTCTCTCTCTCTCTCTCTCTCTCTCTCAATTGTCAGGGCAATTCATCTTTAACCGTGGAAACTTCTCTCCATCCTTTCAATATAATATATATATATATATATAGTTATAATATATATATATATATATATATATATATATATGTGTATATATAGACACACACACAAACACACATATATATATATATATATATATATATATATATATATATATATTTTGTTTGCGGAATTTGAGCTTGACGAAGGTGACATGGTTATCCAAATTCCCGCCATCTGCCTACTAAATAATGCTGTAGGCTGCACCTGTCACATTTCAAATTATGAAGTTCATTTATCACTAGTTTAATGCTGATGGATGCCACTAATATCTGTATTTAATCGGCAGGCAGATGTTCATTGACTAATGAAGACAGCCTACGCTACGATAGCGAAAGAGCATTACAGTATTTAAAATGAGTGAATTTTACACGTGACACGTAAAGTGGACGATTATTTTAATTTGATAAGTACTGAATTAACGTTGTTTTCACGCCTTACATTTAGTTGTGACGGGTGCTGTGCTACGTACTAAAAAAAAATATATATAACCTGATCGAGGTCAGTGTTTGGAACTGTTCACGAATGGGTGTATTTTTACCCAATTCCAATCACGTATTTTGCTCGCATGATGACATTGCGCTATTGGAGAAAGAAAAAAAAAAAAGCTACAGGCCGAACGCATTAGAAAAATATATTTCATTTTACAGAAAAAGTGGTGCTTGATTTGTAATAAAACTTAAACAATTTTATATATGTAAACATGGCAGAAATATAGATATATATATATATATAATAGAGATATCTATTATATATATATATATATATATTATATATTATAATATATATATATGCTGAAAAAATCACAGTAGAGCACGTGACTTCATAAATAAGCGAATAACCACGGGAAAATGATAGCCGAATCCAAGCGCCCTTCGTCTTTAGTCAGACACGTCAAGGAGCACTAAGTACATCGGAGAGGAAGGCCTCAGGTACAAACAAGATCAGGAATACCAGATGGTTAATTTATCAAAAGGGATAAAAATTAAAAGGGATAATCCAGGATTATCGGATATCACACCCCAATGGTCACAAACTTAAACAGATTCTGACCCTACCGAAATTTAAAAGTATTTTACAGTCAAAACATGTAAAAACGAATTATTATTAATTTGTTGCTTATATTTATCTACCAACTTTTTTTCATTATGAAAGCATCAGTTTAAATAAACCAAAGACTTAAATTTAAACAATTTCTATTATTTGAATTTGATAAAACAAGATTCATATGATATTCCTTTTAACCGTGTCATACATGAGGACTAAGGATCGTGCTTGACTCAGTTAATAGGATGGTCTAAAATCTCATTGTACAAACATAATGCATTCGATATATTTGCCCAGTTCTCACAGAATATTGATGTTGCTTAAGACGCTGTGAAAGAGTTTATTTGCCAGTCTGTCCGTAATAGATTTTATCACACTTTTGTGCAATGGAATTTCATATATGCAGCCTGGAAGATCTTTAGGAGAATTTTTGATTACTCTAAACTCTTGACATAATATTACTGCAAAACAACATTTATGTTAAAAAGCTTTAAAATCTAGGAATATCTAAAAACCTTTCATCATAAGGTAATTTTAGAATGTTATGCTTACTAAATTCAAGTTTGTCATTAGTTGAATAAAATGTTTTTCTAGCTCTTTTCCATGCCACATCTACAAAAGTCCTTGGGTATTAAGTTTCAATGCAATATCATAAATAGTTTTAATTTCAGCGTCAATAAATTCTCCTAAAGATCTTCCAGGCTGCATATATGAAATTCCTTGCAAAAAGTGTGATAAAATCTATTACGGACAGACTGGCAAATCTCTTTCACAGCGTCTTAAGCAACATCAATATTCTGTGAGAACTGGGCAAATATCGAATGCATTATTTGTACATATGAGAGATTTAGACCATCCTATTAACTGGAGTCAAGCAAGAGCCTTAGTCCCATGTAATGACACAGTTAAAAGGAATATCATTGAATCTTGTTTTATCAAGTCAAATAATAGAAATGTTCTAAATTTAAGTCTTTGGTTATTTAAACTTGAGGCTTTCATAATGCAAAAAAAGTTGCTAGAGAAATATAAGCAACAAAATTAATATATTCATTTTTTACATGTTTTGGGACTGTAAAGATACTTTGTAATTCGGTTTAGGGTCAGAATCTGTTTTACAGTTGTGAACCGTGTGATATCCGATAAATCTGGATTATCCCTTTTAATTTTTACCCTTTTGATAATTAACCATCTGTAGTCCTCGATCTTGTTTGTACCTGAGCCTTCCTCTCCGTTGTACTTAGTAGCTACTTGCGATGTCTGATAAAGACGGAAAGCGTTGGATTCTAGGCTATCATTTCCCGTGGTATTCGTATATATATATATTAGATATTAATATATATAATATAATATAATATAATATATATATATATATATTTAATATAATATATATATATTGTATCTATATAATATAATTTATATATATCTATAATATATATATATATATATATATATATATATATGTGTGTGTTGGTGTGTGTGTGGTGTGTGTGTGTGTGTGTGTGTGCATAATGTCTGAGATAATCATAAAAAAAAAGAAAAAAAAGTCTACAGGCCGATAAGATAGAAAACATATATTTTGACTTTTATAGAAATTTAAAAAGTGGTGCTTATTTTGTAATAAAATTTAAACAATTTTAATAATTATACATAAGCAAGAAATATATAATATATAATATATATATAATATATATATATATATATATATATATATATATTATATATATATATATATATTATATATATATATGCAATGTCTGAGATAGTCATGATAAATCTTCACGTTGAAAAACTCAAATAATATGATTTAATAATATGATTAACCGGCGTAGTATTAATAAGAGCAATCTCTCTTTGGGCTATAGAAATAATGGCGCCTATATAGTTTTTTTCATTGATAGATTTAAGTATTTTACCATATTTATCTGACTACGAAAACACAGGAAGCAATTCTAGAGTGTGTGCCTCTATGGTCTAAGATTGTATGAGCAACCATTATGAGAGAGAGAGAAAGTACAGTTTCATGACGATGAAAGTGCCCTCAAAATAGGTACTGCATGGAAAACTCAAAAGACCTTAAAATGGGATGAGCAGCCATTATGAGAGAGAGAGAGAGAGAGAGAGAGAGAGAGAGAGAGAGAGAGAGAGAGAGAGAGTACAGTTTCATGAAGATGAAAGCGCCCTCAAAATAGGTACTACATGGAAAACTCAAAAGACTTTAAAATGAAGTGAGAGCCAAACGCACAGACAAAGGCGAGGAAAGAGGTTTCATGGGCAGACAAAGAGAGCCGTTAAGAGAGAGAGAGAGAGAGAGAGAGAGTAGGAGAGAGAGGCAGAAAAAGAACAATTTCTAAAAAGACAAGTTGGGGGGGGACCAAACAAAGGCTGTGATCTGGCATCGTGAAGAGGGTTCCTAGAAGAAGAAGCAGAAATCTCGAGTGTTTTCTCCAGAGAATCTAAACAAAAGATCCCGAAAACAAAAGTTGATAGATGATCATCAAGATTATAATGATGATAAAAGCCTCACTCACACACACACACACACACACACAATGAAACAAGAGGATAAAAAAGAGAGAGAGAAGAGGTGTAATATTGCTTTTGAAGAATGAGTGGATGAGTATAGAAGATCTTGATTCAGATTCAGACTGAATTCAGAAGGCAGCAATGGACAGTTTTAATGATGCAATGCTACGTCAATGGAGTACATATTCTCCGGTAACTTTGAAGGATATTAGTTATTACCCTAATGTGGCTAAGGACGGTATTTTATAATAAGAAAGAGCGAAAGAAGAAAAGATAACTTTAAAAAAGAAACGTGGTTTGGTTGCCGGGATCTAGAAAGATAATTGTATGTATATGTCATAAATAAAGGCTGATAATATGTTCGTTGTGATATTTCTAGGAATTTACAGGTTCATCATATTTAACTTCCCATAGAGACAGAGTCCAAAGCGACGACCTGAGAAAGTTGACATCTCTTTCTGGGATGGTGTGATACGAAGATGCTTATTTAAGCAGGTCAATGTTCGTTCTGTGGTTATGTGAGTTCATGAGGGCTTGTTCAAGGTGCCTTGAAAACTGGCTGCGACCAGTTACCGAAGAGTGTGAGTTCATATGTACGTGTACTAACTATGTCCGTTGATAATGACTTGGTTTAGCCGAAAACTAGGGAGACAGCTACGGGAGAAAAGGCAGAATGCTGGGATAGCTCTATGAAAGTCTATTTGTTTCAGTGTTAAAGTTCCAGGCTGCAATGGGTGAGTTATCATACTTTAGCCAAAGGGATGGCTTGTTGTCTGTTTGACATTTTGTAAAGATGTTCCATTTTGTTTAACCTTTTGACTTTGTCTTTACAATTGTGTGTGTGCTCACTAGTGTGTTCTCCTGTCTTTTAAACAGGCGGTTCTAGTGAGGGGACCGAGTATCCTAGGGACCAAGTGTCCTAGTGAGGGGACTGTATTTTGGAGAAGAGATATTTGGTGTGACTAATTACTGATTAAGACATTTAAATACCAGGGGGTTATCTGAGTTGGTTTGTCGGTGACACTTGAACTATTTTCATTACATTGATGATCTTGTAAGAACTTGAGTTATTCAACTAGTACTTTACTTTGAATAAACATTATATTTTTTGTAACTCTGACTCTGATTTGATGACCTGATGGAATGGAGAGAGAGAGAGAGAGAGAGAGAGGAGAGAGAGAGAGAGAGAGAGAGAGAGAAGGGACTGAGGGTTATCAGTTCGCCTAATGCAATGGCTATATGCATACCAAATATTAAATACCGGGGGGCGACGCCCTTCGCTGATAACAGTTTGGTGGGCAGCGGATAGGTAACATATATGTATGTCTGTATTTTTAATGATCATTTGCGCCATCAGGGGAAAAAGAGACAGCAAAAGTGTCCTTGCCTCCTGATTTAAATTGCAATAAACATGAAAAATAGAAACGCCAGCATCAAAAACCGACAGATTTCTGTGTTCTGGAGCGTCCCAAAGCACTCGACGCCGGACAATTAATCATTTAGAGAGGCGAGGAGGGGAGGATGTAAGAATATTAATCTTAGTCGACGGAATTGTCGTACTCTGTAGAGACATCAAACAGCGTTCGTTGACACCTCACGATGCGTTGATTTATTCAGTGATAAAAATAATTAAACCCTCTGATAAAAAAAAGGAAAGGTTGATGAACTCGAAGTGAAAGGTTAGGCATATCAAAGCTGGAACGCTAGTCAAAGGGGCTTCAAAAAAACAAAAAAAAATCCGCGCGATCATCAGGTTGCCTTCCGGACTGACACAGAAAATTCGATATTTGAATTCGTTAACGCTGTGCGTGCGTGTGCGTATGTGTATCGACAAGCTCTTTCCAGCAAATAAAAAAAAGGAAATAGAAAAAACTTGATCATCTAAAGAGCAAAGATTTTTTTTTTTTTTTTTTTTGCCAGAGTGATGGGAAACGTTCAGAATAACTCAAAGCCGTCTAAGGTTACCTCTGAGAAGATTTATGTGTGCTTAGCAAATGGAACAACTTTGAAAATGCGCTGCGCACACGTAAAAATTCACCTATTCATATAAGTTGCTCACCTCTCTCGATAATTCCTATCTGTATTCCAGAATTGCCACGGACCAGGGTATATAATCTAATATTCTAGATACATACATACGAATGGCTGAAATATATAGTATACGTTGGCTTTCAATTTTGTTTTAGACGGCCCTCAGTCAGATGACATTTATGACCCGAATAGCATCGCCCACCTCTGAGCATTCACGAGGTTTCATTTCCTGAATATTGTCAGTGGGGTATTTGTTGCCGCTCGTCTCGACAGTAAATGTTATTTGGATTTTATATATATGTATATATATATAAACTAATGTCCCTCTTTTTTTTTATATTTATTTGAATTTCTTCACCAATGCTATGTCTCTCATTTAGTTAGATCAAAATCCCGGCCGGACGAAGACGGACGAAAGCTAAAATCTTCGTAAATATTTCCACAATTATGTTTCATCTGGATAAACAAGAATATTACTGTGGATCCTTCTATTGACATCATATATATAATATATATATATATATTCTATATATATATATATATATATTATATATTATCTATAATATATATATATAAAAATATATAATATAGTATAAGATATTAGATATATATAGATATATATGTTATATATTATATTTATTCATTTATTTTATATGCATATCGTATATAATTATATATATATATTAATTATATAATATGATTATATATATATATATTAATTATATATATATAGATATATATATATATATTATATATATATATATATATATATATATATATATATATGTATATATTATATATATATATATATATATATATATATATATATATATGTGTGTGTGTGTGTGTGTGTGTGTGTGTGAGCATGTAGATATATATATATATATATATATATATATATATATATATATATATATGATATATACGTATATATCTTACTCCATTTTTATTTTTGGCCTAATAGCTATCCACCATTTTTTTATCGTATTATCCGTATTCTCCATTTTGTTTATCCATCACTTTTACAGCATAAGTCTATTTCGCTTTTTCGGTGAGCAAGCACACAAACTTGTTCTTTATTTCGGGGAGGGTGGGGGGGGGGGGGGGGGGGGGGGGGGGGGGGGGGGGGGAGGGTTAGGAGAGGGGGCTCCCGGCTAGGAAAGCCTAAATAGGTCTGACAAAGGTGTTTCGCATTGAGTGAAAGATTCAGGAATTTAGGATCGGATACCTGTGATTTATCTATTAGAATGAAAAAGTAAAATATAAATAATAAATATGTTAAACAGTCTAGAAGAATTATTTCTAATAAAATGTAGCGAATTTATTTTAATTTTCGCTAGTGAAACACTGCTTTATTTGACCGTAGATTTTATTGCGCCCGCCAAACAAGCTGGAGGTCGGATCACGCCTTATTTTGTCGTCACGCTTTAATTCAATAAATTACTTACAAAAGATTACGACAAATCTCTAAGTTTTAATTCAATAAATTACTTATCATAGATTACGGCAAATCTCGAACGACATACATTTAGGACATCCTGAATGCTTTGTTTTCAATCTTACAAAATTTCTTTGTGAAAAAACTTAGTAAACGTTTTGTCTTTTAAAAATGGCTTTGGTATCTCTTTTGGTTACGTGTAATGGAAGCTTTTATTTTAGTTGTAAATGAAGCGTTCATGCGCATTGCTCTTTTTCAATAACTATGTTTACAATATAACAAAATTACAGTTCCTGCGATCCTATGTTTCTTCTATTCCTCTGGGAAATCAAAATACATAACTCTAATGAGATTACAGTTGGTGATTCGACCCTTGAGTCTCCGAACTGCTCACTGGGCCAAATTCAGTAACATATAGATCATTCTTGACTGGAATATTGTTTTTTAATTCTTGACTGTAATATAATGAGAATAGTGATTGCATTTGTTCTTCATCTATTATTCCATGGAAAAAAATTTATTTGAATTGCGCACCGGCTAAGTTCAGTAACACATAGATCATTCTTGCCTGGAATATTGTTTTTTCATTCTTGACTGGAATATACTGAGAAAAGTTATTACATTTATTCTCCATTTATTATTCCATGTAAAAAAAATGTATTTGTTTGCGTTGAAATGTTTTGTACTAGAATATTCTACCGGTCATTCGACCATTTTCCCTTTTCCTTATTATTTTTATGTTCATTTTTCCTTTTTTCTACGAAGGAATAAACTTTATTAGTTAATCGTCATTAGCATATTTCTTTCCGTATCGAATTTGTATTTGCATTCAATTACTGGAAGCTGTTTAGTGAATGCTTATGAATCGCGCCAGCAACAATGCAGTAAAACATTCTTCTAAATCTTTTATTTTAGTTCTCTTTTCCTTGATTTTCTTCTGATTTTTATGTTTGTAGATGCTCCAGACTTTGCTCCCCTTGATTGTTTGAAGTTTGACCTTGAAGTCGTATTTTGTGCTTTTCCTTTCTTTTGATTGTTTGTACATTTTTTTTTAATTTGCGCGATCTGTTGTTTGTTAGTTATGTATGTGTTCTCGTTCTGTGTACTTTTACCGAGATGGAGGGCGGGGGCTATGCTGTGCTGGAACCTGGCGCTGCTCGTCTTGCCTCCCCTGTCATCCCGATTCCCTACCTACCCCGTCCCCACCCGGGGTTTACAAACATGTTTGCAGGAGGGTGATGTGTTATGTCTCCCCTATCCTCCTGATTCCCTACCTACCCTGGCCCCCACCCGGGGTGTACAAACAGGTTTGCTGGGAGAGGGTGAATGTGTCATATCTTCCCTACTTTCCTGATCCCCTACTTACCCCGCCCACACCCAGGGTGTACAAACAGATTTGGAGAGGGGTTTGGATGTGTCATGTCTCCACTACCATCCGACCCACCCCTACATACCCCACCCAGGGTGTCATGTCTCCCCTACTTTCTGATCCTTTACCTAACCCCCCCGCCCCGGCTGTACAAACAGGTTTGCTGGGAGAGGGTGGATGTGTCATGTCTTCCCTACTTTCCTGATCCCCTACTTATCCACCCCCCACCAGGGGTGTACAAACACGTTTTCAGGAGGAGTGTGGTTGTGTCATGTCTCCGCTACCCTCCTGATCCACCCCTACTTAACCCGCGGCCATTATTGCATAAGTTTCTGACAAATTTGCTTCATAAACAGTCCAGTTATTCTATCGTGAGTGTGGCTGATATCGTTGTCTTCTCTTTACTAGTGAGAGAGAGAGAGAGAGAAGAGAGAGAGAGAGAGAGAGAGAGTCTTCATCCCTCAGACAGTCTGGAATGAACTCAACAGCTCAAAACTGCCCACAGCATCAGAAACTGAACATATGTGCCCACAGCATCCAGCTAACTGTTAACCCATCTTCAGGGGTACCCAACCCGATGCCGTGTATCTTTCCCTATTAAAGGCCGTCGATGCATCTTTTTGCTGTTGAACATGACTTTTCACATCGTTTACAGTATGAAATTCTGTCTTGAAAAATTATTTCCCTTTCTGTCCACCTATTTATGTATCTTTCTGCCTCTCACTGTTTGTCGGGTTGAATATGTCTTCTTCTTCATGAAGCGTTCAATTACAATATTATGCTTCTAAATCACCAGGGACAAGAGATTAAAGGAATATCCTCTCTCTCTCTCTCTCTCTCTCTCTCTCTCTCTCTCTCTCTCTCTCTCTCTCTCTCTCTCTGGCGGATTATGCATTCATTTATTCCTAGATGGCATTTTTAAATAACACAACTTGAATTTTCTGTTGAAAATAAATATTGCTTGAAGGTATCCAGTAAGAATTTCCGTTTGAAATAAGATTTTTTTTATCAGGAATTCTATTTTTTGTTCTTCATTCTTTTTAACTGGAAATATCGACAGAGATTCATTTTCTATTCGTCAAAATTCATTTATTACTTTGAGCCATCCAGTGTGAGTTGACGTACTAAATTGGCTTTTTTATGCAAAAAAACAAAAGAAAAAAAGAAACAGATGAAATAAAATTGAAATATATTTTCTTGCATGCACTCGCTCACAGTTCATTTTTTCCTTCTGCATGCTCTTCATTTTAAAAACGCCGTTTATACCTCACTCCCTTCCATGCTTGCTTTTATGCTTGCGATTTCAATATGCATGATGCTTTCATCTTCGTTATCATCTATAAACTTTTCCCGGATGGGTCCTTTGTTTACATTCGTCTCTAAGTCCTCTCGTCTTCTTGGAATCTTCCCTTTGACGTTTTGTTCACTGTCACCCGCCCCCCCCTCCCCCCGGCCAGTCTTCAGTCTTTTGTTTTAAATTAGCTCTCTCTCTCTCCTCTCTCTCTCTCTCTCCCTCTCTCTCTCTCTACGCTCTCTCTCAGACAAAGATTGTCTTAGGTTAGGAGGCATGCCCCGCCCCCCAGTATAATCTGAACGTGTTTTTAGATACATCAAAAGAGAAATATCTTCAGC
>NC_087219.1:1478407-1518407 GCF_015104395.2 Macrobrachium nipponense | reverse complement strand
ACATACAATGGCGTCCAAGGCCAGACGACAACTATGCCAGATACAAAGTTGCTGAGGAAGTATGACTATTGAGATAGGGAACCAGTCTTTTAATATATAATGATTCTAAAGTTGTTAAGTGATCTATGTCCCTTACATAACCAATTATTGAGACGTGTTGTTTTAGGACTTCGGTTTAACATAATGTGGCATGATTTCTAATATTAGAAAATTCTGGCTGCTTGATTCTTTGGCCAGTGCGAAAGCTAAAACCCAAATGGCTGCAATTTCTGACCTGCAGTAACCTCCGCGTCGATCCAACGTAAGAGCCCGGACATCCAGGGCATGTGAATTTATAAACCACATTGGATCGCATGAAGGACTGCAGGCGATCTTTGAAATTAAAAAATGATCGTATTGTACATGGGTTGTTGGAGATAAGTTTTACGTTAAGACAGGGGATTTCTTGTTCAATTATTCGTGTGAGATTTAAGGAGAATTAAGAGTCAGAATACGGGATTGAGGCATAGAATAATTTTTTAGGAAGATCAAAGTTGACTGTTGGAGGTTGTAAAAATTGTGTTAATAACTTATTGGTGATTTTATGAACTATATCTTGTGGATAGGAGTTTTTCTTGAAAAATTTGAATAAAAAGACTATTTCTTTGTGAAATATTTGCCAAGTTGAAGAATATTTTAGAGCTCTATGGACCAAGGTGTAGATGGTATTAAGTTTGAAAGAATATTGACGAGAGCTATAGTAGTTATTGGCTTAGCCCGTATATGTCCGCTTTCTATAAACAGAAGTAATGAACTCGGAATTATGTCTCTTTACATTAATATTTAAAAATGGAATGGACTATATATATATATATATATATATATATATATATATATATATATATATGTGTGTGTGTGTGTGTGTGTGGTGTGTGTGTGTATTTGTGTATATATATATATATATATATATATATATATATATATAGTATATATATATATATATATATAGGTACATGTGATGCGTGCATTCAGGTACTTTACTAGGTAAATATACGAATCATGCTCAATTGAAAGCGATTATTATGTTGCATATTCATGAAGGAACGTGATACCAATGCAATCACTGAGCTTAACTTACGATGACCTAGATTTGCCTGAAAACTGAGTAATTGTTGCGTTCGTCCTCCCTCTCGTTAATTATTTTGTGGATTATTTATTACAAGTCTTATTCATAGCAGTCGTGTGTTTTCCGTAATTTGTATATAAAATATGGTAAGGGTAATTTTCCTTATGGGTCATAGGTCATTTCTCGTGAACGATTAACGAGAAGATTACGTCCCATATGTCTGGTGAGTAATTATTGATCTCGTTACGAAAGTCAGCAAATGATGAACTGGCTTTTTATGTAGCTTTAGATCAAGGAGCATATGAAATCTAACACTTATATTAAATCAGTGTTAACCCATCAACAGTGAGAAGTGATTTTGAATATATATATATATATATATATATATATATATTAATATATATATATATATATATATATATATATATAATATATATATATATCTCACTATAACGGGAGCCATTCCCCTTCAACAATAAGGTACTTTGAATATATATATATATATTATATATATATATATATATATATATTATATATATATAATATATAAAAAAACATATTATATATATATATATATATATATATATATATATATGTTATTTTATAATATCTAACTATAATGGTGGTTAATGGGTGTAATGTCTGTCCGTCCGTCTACATTCAATCACGGCCAAACGGCCGGTCCGATGGGCATGAAACTTGGCAGGGCTGTAGTGGGGAGCCCTGAGATGTTTCTTTAATTTGGTTTGATCCTACGTCCCCCGCCCCCCTCTCCGAAGGGCGTGGGTGTGAGAAGTGATTCCCTGAAATGGAGCTAGTTCCGCCCGTGAAACGAGGCTGGTTACGCCCGTAGACTTGGTTACTTTGCGAATTTTCATACCTAATTCTTTTTGTATGCATATGTTTGCTAGTTTCTATATATATATATATATAGATATATAATATATATATATATATACTATATATATATATAATATATATATATATATGTGTGTGTGTGTGTGTGTGCTGTGTTTATAATGGTATAATTGCTGAAAAATTTGATATACCCTTTCAGTGTCAATCACCATCTAAGAAAATAAATAAATAAATAAATATTATAAATATATATGTAATTATATATATATATATATATATATATATATATATATATACATATATATATATGTATATATGATTATATTAGAGCGCGTGCATGCGTTGATAACACCAATGGACAAGCATTGAGAAAAAGATTTTCTGTATCTCTGTGTTCCTCTCGCCGTCTATTCTTTATATCTGCTCATTAATTGTCATTCGATAGGATCCTTTTCCTTGGAGGGTGACATACGAGAAGGAAATTAAGTGTTCTGCCATTTTCATCCGGAATATTCTAGGATCCTCTCTCTCTCTCTCTCTCTCTCTCTCTCTCTCTCTCTCTGTGTGGGAAAGAGACCAGCTTGGGCCGTCTTAAAAGCACCTCCCCTGGGGTGGGTACAGAGGTCCAAAGTAGTGACTCAGGGAAATGGAATGTATAATAATGATTCTTATCATTATTACTATTATTATTATTATTATTATTATTAGTAGTAGTAGTAGTAGTAGTAGTAGTAGTAGTAGTAGTAGCAAATACCTACTAATGAAAGTGATAATACGCAATTAATAGCTGTTACTATTAGAGCTGAGTATGTCTTATTGAACAAATAAAGAAAAAAAAGGATAGCGCCTGGTTAATGTTGTATCTAGAACCACTACTACACCTTCGGAGCCATACTGAGAACCACCTCTTACTTCACCTTTGGTCAAGAACTAAAGCTATAATCGGTCAACACCTGCATTAGGGACTATGAGTATTGCCTGAACCGAATTCCACTGATGTTCCCCTGATAACTAAACCGAGACCAACTAATGTCCTTTGATCAATAAAGCGCAACCCTCTACCATCTCTTTACTTTATCTACCGAGACCCACTAGTGTCCCTGTATCCAGTAAGCTGAGACTCACTACTGCTTTCTTGACCACTAAACCTGCCGTGTTTCGATCACCTAGCCGAGAACCACTACAGTCTTTGACAGCTAAACCGAGACCTACTATAGTAGATTCATATCACCCGAACATCCTATTTGTAGATCAGTCCCTTACGACGCTCCTGATTGGCTGTTGATAAGCCAATCACATGGCTGGAAACTCTCAGTCTCTCTCGACAGTTCACATAGGCAGGATGTATGAAACATAGATCCTACCCATGTGAACTCTCGAGAGAGACTGAGAGGTTCCAGCCCTGTGATTGGCTTATCAACAGCCAATCAGGAGCGTCGGTTGATGTGAATCTACTATAGTACTGTCTCCTTTGACGTGCAATAAACAGAGGCCCACGACTTTCTCTACGATCACGAAGCGTAGACCCAATGCTTCTGAACCTTCAGTACCTAAACTGACCCAGTTTGTCAATTCTTTAACTAAACTATGTCCCTCGGCTGCCTGTTGATCCCTAACAGGGACTCTTTGCTGCCCCTTTGACCCCTAGTCCATAGATCTACTACTACTACTACTACTACTACTACTACTACTACTGTCCCTCGATAGTACCCGTATATCAAGACCTTCCAACTTAAGCTGCGACTCACTACGAGAACCACCACTGTTCCTGAGCATCAGATGGATTTCTGCCGGGTCCTTTGATGCTTTCCCGGGTTACGGCTCACCGTCATATATAAGCCCCTGATGAGGGACTTTGATTTGGCCAATATCAAATTATTGCTCCCAGGCGGGCATTTCATTACTCCCCCCCCCACCCAATATGTGACGTCCTTTGGTCAGGTCTCCAGAGGCAAAGGGTAAGGAGACGTGGCGCTTGATTAAAAGGTGGTTATTCTCACAATTGTGGGTTTAATTGGGATTTTCTGCTGTTTTCTCGCTATTAAGGATATATAGATATGTATATATATATATATATATATATACATATATATATATATATATATATATATGTATATAACACGCTTGATTAAAGGTGGTTATTCCTCCAAGTTGGGGTTTAATTAAGATTTTCTGCTATTTTCTCGCTCTTTTAATACATATATATATATATATATAGATATATATATATATCTATATTATATATTACTAATATATATAATATAAAATATATATATATATATATATATATATATATAAGAGAGAGAAATAAAGTGCTCTTGTACTTTCCAATTAGTGAAACAGGACACTCGTGAAGCCGAGTTGCGAAAGCCGTTTCTGACAAATCCTTCTCGTGATTTTGTCATCGTCAAAAGACTCGCGATTACTTATTCATCACGTAGTCGGGAAAATAATCTCTCTCTCTCTCTACTCTCTCTCTCTCTCTCTCTCTTTCTCTCTCTCTCTCTCTCTCATGTCACTGATATCCTCGTGCTTGCCCTGGTCCTGCTGTTCTACCAGTTGAACACTGGCCAGATTTTTGTGTGAACATTGTGGGATGGGTAGGATAGGGGGAGGGGAAGTGGGATGGGGATAGGTAGGAGGAAGGGAGGTGGAAGGAAGTGGCATGGGAATGGAGGATGTGATAGGTATGGGAGGGGAGGTAGGAAGAGTATGGATTGGGAGGTGGAGGAGAGGGGAGGTGGGAAGGGGAGTGGGATGGGATAGGTAGGGGGAGGGGAGGTAAGAAAGGGGAGAGGGATTGGGTATAGGGTAGGGAGGGGAGGGGGGAGGTGGGAAGGGTATAGGTTGGGGGAGGGGGGGAGGGGGAAGGAGAGGGGAGTGGGAGGGATGGGATAGGTAGGGAGAGGGGAGTGGGATGGGTAGGGTAGGGGAGGGGAGGTGGGAACGGTATTGGGTTGGGAGGGTGGAGAGAGGGGAAGGTGGGATGGGATAGGGAGGGTTAATGGAAGGAGGGTGGGTGGAAGGGTTAGGGGGAGAGTGAAAGGGAGGGGAGGGGAGGGGGGGGGAGAGAAAAGAGGGGGGACGGGGAAACCTACGGGCAGCACTATCCCATTTACCCTCCTGTGTACACTCGGCAAGAAATTAGATACAGTTTTTTAAAATCTTCGGACATTATATGTTCAATAATGCCACACCTGGCAACTCTTTGAAAGGGGGCGAGCTTCAAAATCATAGCGTTGTTGCTTTCTAGATTTCCATCAACTTTACACAAAAGATTCTGTTGAGGTCCTATAATCATTTATACTTGAATGTAGAAACAGGCTCTTATATTATTCGTTAAGGTGGTTTGGTGGTAACGTCAGTTTCAGGGTAGAATATCGATCATCCTTTGTTTTTTACAACCTACTGTGAAAAACTTATTTTATAAAGTAATGTTTGACACTAAACTGACGTAAAATTCATACGTAATTAAAGACGGATCAAACAGTGAGAGAAATGGTTTTTAAAATTGGGCAGTACTTGTGGAAATCGTGAGGAAACAAATAGAGCGGGCAGCCGGACCGTGAGATACAATGAAACGAGATACCGACTGCTAACCCCTACTGGTATTTAGGAGTAGACTTGTTTTTAAAAACTAATGTGTGAAAAACTGACCCGTCTGCGAAAATATATGGGTGGCTTACTTAACAAGCACCACTAATTGCTCGTTAGATTTTGGGGTCTAGATCCAATATATGAGATACCAGGATGAAACTAAGATATAATATATCTGCAGACTCTGTGATTATAGAATGACAGGACAGACATTTTGAAGGGTGGGTTCCCCCTGACAGACGCACTGAAAAGGGGGGGGGGTTAATTGGATCTAGATCCAACTTAGGAGATACCGAGTAAAAATTTACACTACAATAGCACTGCACATCCTAGAATACTGTGGTGGTAATGACAGACGTTTTAGTGGGTGGTTACCCCTGACAGACGCCCCACAACGAGTGGGGAGGGGGAGGCAGGATCTGCATCCAACATTGGAGATACCAAGTAAAATAAAATTTACACTACAATAGCACTGCACATCCTAGAATGCTGTGATGGTTTTGACATTTTAGTGGGTAGGGTAGTAACCCATCTGACAGGCAGGCACAACGAGAGGAGGAGGGGGAAGGAAGAGGGGGAGACAGGATCTCCATCCAACATCATAGTGCCAAGTAAAATTTGTACTACAATAGCACTGCACTTCCTAGAGTACTGCAGTGGTAATGACAGATATTTTAGTGGGTAGTTACCCCCTGACAGGCACCCCACAACAAGTGGGGGGGAGGGGGAGGGGGAGCCAGGAACTGCATCCAACATTGGAGATGCCAAGTAAAATTTGTACTACAATAGCACTGCACATCTCAGAGTACTGCGGTGGTAATGACATATTTTAGTGGGTGGTTTCCCCCTGACAGACACCCCACAACGACTTAGGAGGGTGGGGGTGAGGGGGAGCCAGGATCTGCATCCAACATTGGAGATACCAAGTATAATTTGTACTACAATAGCACTGCACATCCTAGAGTACTGTGGTGGTAATGACAGACATTTTAAGGGTGGTACCCTACTGGCAGACACCCCACAACGAGTAGGGAGGGGGAGAGGGAGGGGGAGACAGGATCTACATCCAACATTGGAGATATAAAGTAAAATTTGTACCACAATAGCGCTTCATATCCTAGAATGCTGTGATGGTAATGCCAGACATTTTAGTGGGTGGTTACCCCTTCACAGACATAACCTACGATTGGAAGGGAGAGGTGGGACACCTTGAAATATTTCAAAATCTATCATAGGCAATATTAATATTAGAAATATGGTAAGTATCTGAAAATCGTGAGCCTGATAAAATGTAAAAAGGCAAAAAAATTCAAGAAATATTGTGATGTTTCAGGATAAGAATTACTGCCGGAGTTATTTTTTAAAATTCCTATTAAAGTATGGAATATTTCACTTCATTAATTCCATCACATCTATATAAATACTATGTGTGACACTTACTAGACTTGGTCTACTTTCTATAGTTTACACACACACACACACACACACACACACACACACACATATATATTATATATATATATATATATATATATATATATATATATATATATATATATATACTATATACTATTAATATTAGCACTACCTTTGGTTTGGAGTTATTACTTCACACAAAGTATTTTATCTGAATGGGAGGGGGTCACAATTGGCAACAGCTGCAAGTATGTGTGCTGACCCATTTTTGAATAACTAAACCAGTCATATTGTGCCAATAATTAAACCAGTCATATGGTGCCACTCTCAGTTCTCTAAAAAAAGAAATGTAAGATAAGTATTCTCGCTTTAATAGCGTCTGGTCATTTTCTTTTCTTGCTATGGTTAAGACACTGCAGCCATGTCGTGGTTCGTAGCCCAACGTGTCTTACCATACTGAATTGTTCTTTAGTTGCTGTTGGTTCGTGTGGATGAAATGAAATTTTGATCGGATATGGGAATTCGATTGATATTAAGACCAAAGTCCCATCATAAAGAGCCGTTTCAACACCCGCACATTCACAAAGAGATGATGTATCACAACACAAATAATTACTAGAAACGGAAATGTGAATGAATTGTTCAGGATAAGCTAACTATAAAGATTAAAACATTTTCCCCCATTTTATTCCCCCTCCCGAAGTTGACGATCATACAAATTGGAGCTCCTGACTCCCAAATTAAGTTGGCCTATCAATATCATGTTCAGTTATCTAATAGTCCACTTATTATCGGCCGGCCTCACTCAAATTTATCTGTACACTATCACAACCAAGTATCAGGTACCATATATAATTCAGGGAAGAAAATCTAAACTTAAATAAAAATGATACACAATTTGATGTTTAAAGCCAGCGGAGTGCGTTTGTCTCTTAACTTCCCGCCGGCACGCACCACAGGCAGCCTATGTAAGTGTTTCAATACATTCTATCGATGCTGGCTTTGACGACCATTATTCGGCTAATTTTCTCCCTGGAAATATTTTTTTTCTTTATTTGTTCATTATATCCAGTAGAACAGGCACTAACATCATATTATATCCCTCACGTTTGTTTCAATGCATTTACCATTGTTAATATGATTTATAATGCGTCTCCAACAGTCATAAGAATTTGACAACCGAATGTGCAAATAAGTCAGCTGTGTGCAAGGCATAGGGCGTCAATCACTGGAGTAGCGATCTCCCGGCCGAGAGTGACTTCTTTATTATTATTATTATTTTTTTTTTTTTTTTTTGCTCTATCACAGTCCTCCAATTCGACTGGGTGGTATTTATAGTGTGGGGTTCCGGGTTGCATCCTGCCTCCTTAGGAGTCCATCACTTTTCTTACTATGTGTGCCGTTTCTAGGATCACACTCTCTGCATCAGTCCGGAGCTACTTCAGCCTCTAGTTTTTCTAGATTCCTTTTCAGGGATCTTGGGATCGTGCCTAGTGCTCCTATGATTATGGGTACGATTTCCACTTGGCATATCCCATATCGTTCTTATTTCTATTTCAGATCTTGATAACTTATCCATTTTTTTCCCTCTCTTTCTCTTCAACTCTGGTGTCCCATGGTATTGCGACATCAATGAGTGATACTTTTTTCTTCTTGACTTTGTCAATCAACGTCACGTCTGGTCTGTTTGCACGTATCACCCTATCCGTTCTGATACCATAGTCCCAGAGGATCTTTGCCTGATCGTTTTCTATCACTCCTTCAGGTTGGGTGCTCGTACCACTTATTATTATTATTATTATTATTATTATTATTATTATATTATTATTATTATTATTTTTATTCGACCCAATTCACAGAGAAAAATTACCTTACGAAAACACACCTAAGCACTCCAACCATTGTGGTCAGGCCTAAGCATCTGCTCTTGGATCTAAGCAGTGTCAATCATAAATGGTTCCTGTGTAAATACAGGACTTTCTTTGCATATGGTAGCGAAGCACTAACTAAACAGTAATGTACAATCACTAACCACCAACACTCACAATGCACTTACTCAGTAAGCACTCACACTTGCATACATTCTCTATATACACACACACACCCTTAACATACACTCACACACTCTCAATAAACACTCTGAATACCCAACACTCACTAGGCACTCACTATACACTAAATGCTCACTAAACACTTGAAATACTAAATTTACTAAATATTCATTATACCCCAAACACTCAGTAAACATTCACTAAACACTCACTTAATCCTAAACATTAATTAAACACTAAAACATTCACTAAACCCCAAACACTCATTAAATACTAAATGCTACCCAAACCTAAATACTTATTAAATACTAAACAGTGAATGAACATCCACTCATTAAAAACTTAATAAACACTTACATACTAAAAATTTGCTAAACACTAACATTCACAAGACATTCACTAAACGCTCACTTAAAATTCGCAAAACTTTCACTAAAACCCTAAACACTCAACTGAATACTTACACACTAAATATTCACTAAACACTACCATTCACAAGACGTTCACTAAACGTTCACTTAACATTCACAAAAACATTTACTTAAACCCTTAAGACAAAACATTCACTGAATACTTACACAATAAACATTCAATAACATTCACAAAACATTCACTAAATCCCCTAAAGACTCAGTAAACATTCACTGAATACTGACACATTAAACAGTCACTAAACCTAAACATTCATCAAACACTTAACTCATAAACATTCACGAAACGCATACTCACTAAACCCTAACAATTCGCTAAACACTGACTCATTAAACATTAACGATAGAAAAAATTGACAATCGCACTAATTTTTCATTTCTCTTGTTTTCTTTACATTAATACAAGGTGATTATTATTTTTTTTTTTTGTCTAGTTTGCTCTTGTATTTATATTCATAATCTTCTTGAGAGAATGGAAAATGTTCGAAATAAAAACTTGGTGTGTAGAGATATTGTTTAAAAAACAGAGATCCTCTGTGTCCTTCCTCAGCCAGGTGTATTATGTCTGACGAATTTTACGCCAGCCGAAAAAAAATCGACTATAGTAACAACAATATTCATTCATAAAACTGATAATACAAAAATGTATCCATGAGTTTAATTAGCATGAAAGTCAGTGAAACCAAAAAGAAGGTAGTCCTGCTTCGATAAAACAAACGAGTAGGCTGTAGCACAATTATTATGATCTGTACCTGACTATAGCGTATATATTACATATGTATTACTATCTATTTAATGGGTGCGTAACTCTATTTAACAAATGTTGTACATAGACATTTTAACAGCAATAACTCTAATAATGATAAGAAACTTATATGCTACTTTATAGTGTCAGTCTTCCAACCACCGCTACATTAATTTTCATATCGTAAACAAAGCTAAGCGAGTAGGGGAGACCGGGGCTAGTTGGCACAACTTTTTTACCAATTTTGGTCATTGCGATATAAAAACAAACTTGTTGCAAAATTCTTACCGCCATTGAAAAATATTAACATTCCGTCTTTATCACAGAGCAAAATCAATGTTGTTTGCTTTCAACATAAGATCAATAAGCTTTAGAAAAAAAAATAACTTTTCGTGCCACTTGCCCACGGGGTAAGTTGTCACACATTATGGGGTAAGTTGGCACATTGATATTAAAAGAAAATTAATACATTGCATTTAAATCAAATAGCAAAAATACCCTCTGAATTTCCAAAATACAAAATATAAGGCATTAGTATTACTTCAGATTCATCATCTAGTTGTAATTGTGGCAGGTGTGAAATAAATCCTCGTCATAGTCTTCATGTCCCACATGTTACATGCCCTGCACTGGACCCACACTTCTCCTGGCTTACCCAAACACAGGCTCTCTTCAGCTGAGCTTTCTTTCTGGATCAACAAGAGCAGTTCTTTAAAACTCTGTATCACGCTGATGACTGATCTGAAGCCATGTGTCTTTTCGGACATCTCTCAATCTGTTACATATCCACCCGTAAAATCAAACAAAATCTTGAAATAGTCCTGTAATTCAGAGTTGAAATTCCATCAATCCTAAAATAATTGAAAACATCAGAATAAGTGACAGCTAGAGGTAAAGTCGAGGAAACTTTACCAGGAATGTCACAGATGGGCATACTTGATCCCGGATTACCAGTCATCCACGAATCACATGTCCTGTTAACACATTTTCTTCAGATGTCTATAAACACTAAAATCCAGGGGCTGCAACTTGTGAGAACAATGTGGAGAAATGATAGGACACTAATCTCATTATCCTTCCAAAAATCCAGAAACAAAACGTAAATTATTATAAATAAATAGGCTTACTATTGCTATCAAATAACGTGTGCCAACTTGCCCCATTTTTTTTGAGCCAACTTGCCCATCCCTACCATTTGGTACAAAAACGATTACCAGTCCACACCAAGAAACCTTGAATTAATCATTTTAATGCTATAGAATCTTTAAACCATAAAGAAAACTATGCTATCATTGAAAACTAATCTTTATGAATGTATAGATGTTATAGCAAATAACAGAAAGATTAAAATATTTACTTACTACCATCAAAATAAAGAATTATCTCATAAATTCGAGCTCCTACCTTCTATCTCTATAGAATTTTGCTGGTAATTGAGAAAACCACGTGGCAATTACACAGTATATGTATTGCAGTCATCCTATTGGTAAACTTTAAAGTCATGTTGAGTATGCCAACTTACCCCTGTAGCCAACTAGCCCCGGCTCCCCTACTATATATAATTGAAGTTAGTTGCTTGCTTGACAAAAATAATAATATGACTGAATTATTATATGAAACAAATAAATTATTTTTGTGTTAGATCAGCCATCGTCAACCGGGGTTCCGTGGAACCTTAGGGTTCCGTGAACGATCGCCAGGTGTTCCGTACGAATTCATGTTTTATTTAATTATTTGTTATTTATAAGTATATATTTTTCGTTAAACATGTCGTGAGAAATCGTAGTCCTATAATTTATTTTATCGTAACATATCGTGCGAGGTAATTAATGCAAATGCTTACACACACACACACACACACACACACACACCACACACACACACACACATATATATATATATATATATATATATATATATATATATATATATATATATATATATAATAAGGTGTGTGTGTGCGTGTGTGTGTGCGTGTGTATTGGGGTTCCTTGGGATGAGGAAAATTGTCTCAGGGGTTCCTCAAATGTCAAAGGTTGGGAAACACTGTGTTAGATAAATACAAAGGATAAAAATATTTATTAAATATATCACGATAATGTATAATACGGGTCAATAGTAGCCCACTATACTAATCTAGACATTCATTATCAGGGCTTGCCCTTCCCCCTGCCCACCTGTTAGGGTGTGTCTGTCAGGGGAAACCACCCACTAAAATGTCTGTCATTACCATCACAGCATTCTAGGATATGAAGTGCTATTGTAGTACAAATTTTACTTGGTATCTCCAATGTTGGATGCCGTCCCTGTCTCCCCCTCCCCCTCCCCACTCATTGTGGGGTGTCTGTCAGGGGGTAACCACTCACTAATATGTCTGGTATTACCATCACAGCATTCTAGGATGTGCAAGTGCTATTGTAGTACAAATTTTACTTGGTGTCTCCGATGTTGGATGCAGATCCTGCCTCCCCCTCCCCTTCCCCCTTCCCCCCCACTCGTTGTGGGGTGTCTGTCAGGGGGTAACTACCCACTACAATGTCTGGTATTACCACCACAGTACTCTAGGATGTGCAGAACTATTGTAGTACAGATTTGACTTGGTATCTCCATGCTAGATGCAAATCCTGTCTCCCCCTCCCCCTCCCCACTCATTGTGGGGTGTCTGTCAGGGGTAACCACTCACTAATATGTCCTGGTATTACCATCACAGCATTCCTAGGATGTGCAGTGTATTGTAGTACAAATTTTACTTGGTATCTCCAATGTTGGATGCAGATCCTGCCTCCCCCTCCCCACTCGTTGTGGGGCGTCCTGTCAGGGTAACCACCCACTAAAACGTCTGCATTACCACCACAGTATTCTAGGATGTGCAGTGCTATTGTAGTGTAAATTTTACTCGGTATCTCCTAAGTTGGATCTAGATCCAATTAACCCCCCCTTTTCAGTGCGTCTGTCAGGGGGAACCCACCCTTCAAAATGTCTGTCACTGGTCATTCTATAATCAGTAGAGTCTGCAGATATATTATATATTAGTTTCATCTGGTATCTCATATATTGGATCTAGACCCAAAATCTAACGAGCAATTAGTGGTGCTTGTTAAGTAAGCCACCCATATATTTTCGGCAGACGGTCAGTTTCACAGTTTACAAGTCTACTCCTAACTACCAGTAGGGGTTACATTCGGTATCTCGTTCGTTGTATCTCAATGGTCCGGGCTGCCGGTCTAATACAGTGAAGAATGAAATATTATGACGATAGAGAGAGAGAGCGCGCAAGCATAGGCCTATCGATAGAGATACTTAATTCATTATATTTTTTCAAATGTTTCAAAAGTGGGGAGAGAGAGAGAGAGAGAGAGAGAGAGAGAGAGAGAGAGAGAGAGAGAGAGAGAGAGAGCATAGGCCTATCTATAGAGATACTTAATTCATTATATTTACTTTGAGAGATTGAGTGATGATATTTTTTCAAATGCGTTTTAAAAGTAGAGAGAGAGAGAGAGAGAGAGAGAGAGGGGAGCAAAATCTGCTCATGTGAAATCTTAGGCCTATTTATAACTACTTAATTTCATTATATTTTCTTTGGGAGAGAGAGAGAGAGAGAGAGAGAGAGAGAATTATAGTACTGGTGACGGACTTGTGACAGGGGTAAGGCAGAAGAAAATATAATGAATTAAGTATCTCTATCGATAGACCTATGCTTGCGCGATATGATATGATTGCCAAGATCGTGCTGCACTATGTTAGATAAAATTTGAAGGATCATAATATTCAAGTGAATTCTCTAAGGAATTCACACCCTAATCTTGATTACATTCGACAGTTGCCGTAGCATTCAAAGATTATATAAAGACGTGGAAAATTTTAGACATCGGGTTTCATCCACAAATTCACGAAAAAAGCCGTGTTAAGTAAAAATATTTATTACCACAAATAACTCAATATGTATTGCACAGGCAATTAAAGTTTTATATCGTGGGAGATCTTTCAGCCTCGCGGCAAAGAAATGCAGTCGTGTAGGGCTGTAGGCTACTACGAACTGCTTTGTAATGGGAGCATATAGCCAGAAAATCTTTGAGCTGACATGCTACTTTAATCTTGATTAAGATTTATGTTTAAAGACAGTAGCTTTGTAAACAGCAACTAGCATTCGATCCATGTCAACGTCAAAGTAATCAGTGTGTGAAATCCGTTGCGTTAGCCAGTATCCAGTGACTTGCGCTTTCCCGCTCGAAGTTGTAGGGCTCCTCCTCACATCATAGAAAACGCTCTTGCGGATGCAACTAGATTTGCTCAATCTACCTTAGCCGTCGCAACATTGAGTGCCATTGACGTCAGCTAACTTTAATCGCTTTGGAATACAAACATAAGTTTATAGAAACTAAAATAAGTGCATTCACCACTTACGATGATGCAATATATCCCCGTTCATGCAGCAAAACGAGTAAATATTGTCGTCGTGATACATAGTGCTAAAATCAGAAATTCACATTCTATCTACCAGATCTCTATGAACGAATCCATCTTAGAAATTCCAATTACTTCGGACATATATCGTGTTTTTAAGTATCTGAACGGTTTGTTTTGCAGTTTTAACATATATGATATAATTTGCAGTATATTTGCATATTCTAGAGTAAATTCAACGATATTGTGTCTTTTCAGTGAAAACAAATGGGAATTTGGATGAACAAAAGCTAATGAAAACTGTATCTTCAGTTTTCTTGTCGAGTGTACAAAGCAAACTAACTAATTTGTGGTTCTTCTGTCATCGTGACGTCACAATGATGACTATCTCCGGAGTGACGAGGATTAGGACGTCTCAAAGACTTGTTAACCCATCCCGAGGATCGGTTTCATCCGGGGAACCAGAGGTAGGCGCCTGATGCCGTCTGTCTTTGTGAGCTGCTTTCACCCTTCATTGAATTTCCCCTCAGATTGTCATAGCCGTTTTTCTTCTTTCCGGATTAATAATATTCAGAGAGAGAGAGAGAGAGAGAGAGAGAGAGAGAGAGAGAGAGGGAGCAATTCTCGTCTATGACACATCTAAGAAAAAATAACCCGCTCCAGCCTTTTAATTGAATTTCCGACGCTGCGACAGAAGAGACCATGAATAAACATTCGAGATACAGAAAGGGTCGTCGCGCAAGGGTCTATTATTATTCCTCTGGCAACGCACTAACGAACCTTCCAGTGTTGGTCAGTTATACCCTGATTGTCCCTTGTCCTCCCCCCGGACACCTATAACGTTTGTACAGTCAGTAGGGTGCGTTCAATAATAGCCATTACTTCACTCTTTGTCCCCATGCATAAGGGTCAGTTCCCTGCAGGAACGTTTTTTTTTTTTAGTTCTTGCCCTTCAAGCATTCTTACACTTTTGTGGCATTGGTTTCTTCACCTACAATTATTGTCTGCCTTCAGCTGCAATTATTGCTTGCAGGGTCCATTTTCTGTAGCCTTCTCAGGGTCCTCTCTGCAAGGTGTTTATCGGGACCGTTCTCTCCAGGGTTTATTCCAAGAAATGATAATTAGCAGTTGGAAATAGTCCTTTGAAAGCTCTCGCAACATGGTAAACAGATCTCGTCTCTTATCCGATAAATTAAACTGATGGTCGAGAACGTTCCCGGGTTGCCCTTTATATGAATGAAACAATTCTATCTTTTTCAGTACCGCTTCGTCTCGAAAAATATAATGAGGAGTTGGTGAGAAAGTTTTTCAAAGAACACAGACTGGATTGCGTCGTACCATCCACTTTCTGATTAAGGTCATTATTTTTACGAAGGACTCTCGCTGTCATTATTTGAGGGGACAAAACAATCATTTTTCTTTTGAACCTGGCGTTCACCGGTATCGTCCAAATAACACACATTAAAAAAAAAAATAAGCGTAGTGGAAAAATCTGGTAGGGTACATTCCATTCCCGTATCTGGAAGCACGAATCTTCTGGATCCCCGATAACTGCAGTTATGCTTCCCCTTAAGCGAAAAGCTTGACGCCAAGATTCGTCGTGCAGTTCGGTATATGGAGCGTTTGTAATGGTTTGAGTTTCCAGACGTAGTGGCGCGTATGCCTACTATCTCTCTCTCTCTCTCTCTCTCTCTCTCTGTTTAAGACTTTCTTTTCTTTTTATTTGAAGATCTTTATCCTTGCTTCAGCTCTCTCTCTCTCTCTCTCTCTCTCTCTCTCTCTCTCTCTCTGTTTAAGACGTTCTTTTCTTTTTATTCGAAGATCTTTATCCTTGCTTCAGTTTTCTCTCTCTCTCTCTCTCTCTCTCTCTCTCTCTCTCTCTCTCTCTCTCTCTCCACAAATACAAACAAACAAATACGTTTATCTCAGAACCAAACCAATAGTAAAGAAAGTCATTTTGTCTATTGCTAGCTTGTGAGGAAGACTCTACATGGTTCTGCTATTTAGGTACAGGGACAATTTCATCCCACTTCAAAAATCAGTAGGCAGTAAAAATGATACGCAGCGTTATGCCATTGTCACTAACCCTCCTTGGACCAGGAGCTCATGATAATAAATCCCCGTTATTCATCGTTTCCGATGTATTTGGATCACATTCTCTATGATTGTCCTAAAAAAAAAAACCAATCATCAAACAATAGGTACCTTTAGCATCTCCTTATATCTCAGCATGTAATGGTTAGGAACGCGGGAAGGTATTGAAGAATCAGGCAAATTATTCGTCATAGGCTCATTTCTTTAGTATCATTTTCCAGTCTATTTATTTCTAAAAGAATTGTTAACGGGCCGTAAGTATTTCATGCTCCTTCTGTTTCTAGAATCATAAGTTGAGAACCTGATCGAACTGCGATTTTCACACGCGAGAATTCTCTTGGATTCTGGGAAGTAAAATATTCAGTTCCCTTTTTTTATTCAATTTAGGGGACTTTAGATACAACAAACAACGAGAGAGAGAGAGAGAGAGAGAGAGAGAGAGAGAGAGAGAGAGCCCAGACATTCTCTTGGATTCTGAGAAGTAAAATAGGAGGTACCTATTCAATTCCCTTTTTTTGACCAATCCCTTTTTTGACTCAACTTGGGGAACAATAGAGAGAGAGAGAGAGAGAGAGAGAGAGAGAGAGAGAGAGCCAGACATTCTCTTTGATTCTGTGAAGTAAAACATGAGGTACCTATTCAATTCCCTTTTTTGACCAAACCCCTTTTTTGACTCCATTTTGGGGCAATATAGAAGCATCACACGAGAGAGAGAGAGAGAGAGAGAACCCTGGCGTGCGTTTGAGGAGGAAGAACACCTTGACGTCTCATAAATGCAGTATATTCCAACTTCCAACTTGGATTTGCTTCAGCGCCGCTCCGCTTGTCTGACGGATATATTACTTCGATCACGGGTCCCAGGAGAGCCTTGATTGAAAGCCACAGGTTCGAGTATTAATCAATTTGATCGGTCTGTCGTGTGTCATCTGCATCCCGGACGCGCATGCGGACGCATACACACAAGCTTATATATATAATATATATATATATATATATATATATATTATATATATATATATATGATGTGTGTGTGTGTGTGTGTGTGTGTGCATATATATAGATATATTATATATATATATATATATATATATATAAGTGTGTGTGTGTGTATATATTATATTATATAATATATATATATAATATATATATATATATATATATATACATATATAAATAATATATCTTCTATATATAATACACATATATATTTTTTTATTTATATATGTGTATTCATTTGCATTTGTGTGAGAGAGAGAAGTTTTGCAAATAAAAGTTATATATAACTGTATATATAAATGAATTATTTTCTCTCTCTCTCTCTCTCTCTCTCTCTCTCTCTCTCTAGGCATTCCAGTCACTTTTCTAAAAGAATCAGCTTTTTTATTTTTTGTCGCATAAATATAAGGCAAATATTATATTCAGCATGAAAAATGTATCCGCGAGACTTGCATCGACCGAGACGCCCCACACAGAGAGAACACAGGGTTTATTCAACAGCATTACATAATATCGGCTCGTCATTTGTCAAAAGAATGGAGTATGAGTCTGGAAATTTATTTATTCTTGGTTAAAAATGTATATAAGGCTCAGTCCAACAGGGACAGGGAGGTGTTATTCGTAGTCGTATGTGAATAACGCCTTTGTGTTGATACTTAGGAAGAATGTTTTTTATGAACCTGTAGCTTCATAACGATAGAAAATGGTAGTATTCTTAAAAAAGCACATGCACACAAACACACATTATATATATATAAATATATACATATATATATATATATATATATATATATATATATATATATATATATATATATATATATATATATATATATATATATTTATATATATATATATATATAAACAATATCTCGCTTTGCTTTTTTTACTTATTTATTTTCACTATATATATATATATATATATATATATATATACTATATATACATATATATGTATATATATATATATATATATATATATATATATATATATATATATATATAGACAATCTTTTAACTTATTTTGCTTATATCTTTTCACACACTTTTTGAACAGGCCAATCACCATGAGTGTAGTGTAATTGTCACATACAATTCCTCTTGGGTGCAGTTACTTATTCCCATAAAGTGAATTCGATATCAAGGGCTGTTGTGGCCTGATATATGAGAATATATTTAAAAAAAAAAAAAAAAAAAAAAAGTCGCAGTGAATAATGATGCGTCTGTCCTCAAAAACCGCATTTGTCGCGTTGGAGATGAGGTGGTATCGATTCAAAGTGCGCTCCAGAATTCGACTGGATCCCTAGATCTTCTAAGTAGCGGTTGTGCTCTAGGCGATTAGCTGGTTGGCCGTTAGAGAATGAAGGGATAATATGAAGAGCCAACTACCTCTTTTCAAACAACCTATTTGTAAACATAAGCCAAAAACAAAGATTTCATGTAGCCACTTTATATATATATATATATATAATATATATATATATATATATATATATATATATATATATATATATATAATATATTATATATATTATATAACATATATATACATATATATATAGATATTTATATATAAATATAATATATATATATATATATATATATATATATATATATATATATGTATATATATATACATATATATATATATATATATATATATATATATATACATATATATATATATATGTATATGTGTGTGCGTGTATTATATCTATATAATATATATATATATATATATAGATATATATATATATATATATATGATATATATATATATCTATATATATAACATATATGTATAATTATATATATAAATGTGTGTGTAAGCGTGTATGTATGTGTATACATAAATGGCCTTTTTCAGTGGATAAATCCAGAGCAGGGTTGGATGATGTAGTAACTGCAGCTGAGCTGGCTTTATTTAATTAAAAATTGTTGGGCAATTGTAACTATTAATAGTTGAGCTTGCGGCATGGAATAACTGCATTTTTTCCCACTTAAATCCTGATCAAGACTAATTACATTTCAATTACTTCACGAAAGTGGAACATTGTATGTTATTCGCTCCTCAGTGTACATGTTACAGTGAGACTGTGAAAAACCTTCAGGGATTCCTTCGAAATCACTGAAGGTTTCAGAGAATTCGTGCAATCACCAATTCACTCAGGAACATTTGATCCCAGAGGGCCTAGTATTCGACACTTCGAAACAGTGTAGTAAACGAAATGTCCCGAAGTAAATTGGTGGTTTCACGAATTCCCTGAGTTTCACAGTATTACTGTAATATATAGTACTGCCCAAAAGAGAAAAAGATGTGACTGACTCCTGGTCCCTAATGTAGAAGGGAATAAAATACGACCTTATTATAATCAGCCAATAAATAAACTCTTCAGTTAACATATATGAAAATATGTTATTTCTAAGGTAGAGCGAATTGGATATTGAAGGACATGTGTAGCTTAATTTATATATATATATATATATATATATATATATATATATATCATAGTATATATATATATATAGAGAGAGAGAGAGAGAGAGAGAGAGAGAGAGAGAGAGAGAGAGAGAGAGAGAGAGAGAGAGGGGGGAATGGCTAATAATATGTTTAAAGTGTTTTATATAATAATAAAGTCACATAGCTCTGCTCGCCTAGAGACAAGGGGTGGTACACTGCAAAGTTCACATTGGAGAAAAAGGTATTTGCTGAACAAGCAACTTGTCTCAGAGGTCGTTCCCCGTTTGCGAGGCATGTGCATTCGTTTGTACGCGTATTACAGCCTACTGGTTTCAGGTACTTGTGGAAGACCGCATTCTTTGTGCAAAGGAGAAGAACAAGCGGTTGCCCTAAGTGTCGGGAGAAAACGCCCATCGAAAAGATGGGTCCGATTCCATGGGGTTGATTAGGAATGGGATTCTCTAACTGACTAATACTAGACAATGTGACTTGTTTTGGGTTTGAGAGTGTAACCTTAGTCCGGAAGGTAGAATGTTATCTTATTGGTTTTCTTTATGGGCAGATTTGGGTATTTGTGCCACTATGACTTGTTAATCATTTTGTTCCTTGTTATAACCAATTGCTTTGGGAAATAAATGATATTTTTGTATATTTACGCAGTCTTAATAAGCCTCGTGACATCTTACAGACAGGGCACCGTTGGCAACAGGTAAGAGTTCCCAGTTTGTGTAGTTTAGGGAATAAAGGGGGTGTAATAGTGGTGCCAGCGGTAAAGGCTTTTTATATATTTTTCAAGCTGTAGGTACGCTCCGAAGGGACTGGTGACCATTAGAAATAGGGGGTTTCGGTTTTTTTATTTTGATAGGAGAAGGGGTTATTAACCATGTCACAGGCAACTCAGGGTCATTACTGCTGATTCGACAGAGAGAAGCTGTTCCTCAGACAGTCTTCCTCTCCCAAGCCAAGCCAGTTGATTTCTTGAGATTACGGAATAAAGGTGTTTAAAAAGAGAGAAAAAAGGGGGGGGGGGGGGGGGGGAGAAAAGTTTGGTTTTCGACATATTAAAGTGTTTCGCAGTTCGCGGCATGTTTGCGGTTGTATGTGAATTCGGTTTACGTCATATGAAGACGTAAGTGTATTTTCGAGTTTTTTTTTTTCTTTCTTATTTTTTTTTTCTCTCCCTCTTTTTGTTTTGTGGATTTTCTTTAACTTTTTGTTCTTGTTCATGTTCCTTGTGTTTTGTGTGTGGCGAACTTGCCTGATGGGATATTGCGGCAAGTCGTGCAGAGAGAGAGAGAGAGAGAGAGAGAGAGAGAGAGGAGAGAGATGAGAGAGGCGAGTTAGCTCGGAAACACCTTACGTTCTTACTTTTCCTATCCCTTTCTTATTATTATTATCTTTTTATTTTTTTTTTTATTTTTTTTTATTGTCATTTTCGTGGGGTTGATTTTGTGATTGGGCGGGGACGGGGCACGCTTACCTTTTGTTATCTGTTGTTGGGAAAAAAATTTTTTCTCCTTGATTGGGTTTAGTGTATATAAGTACATTGATGTTATTGAGATCGGGGAACAGCCTTGGGAAACAAGATAAAATGGCAGATACCAAACCGACGACGCTATACATCACGTGGACGAACATTTCTGCGGGGGTCAGCCCGTTCAAAGGGATCGTGGATGGCGCTTTGTCACAACCTGTGAATATTTTCATAGAAGGAGTTAATAACTATTTAGCGGGAAAGAATATAGTAGACGATGTAGAGGCATTCAGAGAGGCGAAAGCTTTGCTAGATTTCAATAAGGGAGACCTCAGTCATAGGTCAAGGAGTTTCCAATTTACGAAATGTCGTACCTGGACAGACTTGCAAGCATTTTTGAAAACAGCATATGGCTCAAAGGAACACGGAGATATGGTGAGAGACCTTCGAGGTCTTTATAAACTACGGAAAGGCACTAATAGCCTTGTAGAACATAGTTCAAAGCTGTTTGACGCAGTGGCAAGGTTGGGTAGGAAAATTGAAAACATCTAAAAAATGGGTTACAGGGATAATCTCCCTCTAAATAATGTTCATAAACTGATCTATTTTTCCCTGCTCTTACACGAGGTACCCGATGCAATAGTGGATAGCTTTGATGAAAAGGTTGAGCCTACCTCAGACGAAGAATACTTTATACCCAAATAGATAAACACAGGTCTAAATGTCCACCGTAGATAGCACCAATTTTTAACTGGACAGGCCCGAGGGATAGAGTACAGAGAGACACGGAAACTTTCTCCTCATCGTCTGTGTGCAAAAGTTGAGTATAACAAAAGATCGATCGATCAAAAGCAACAGCAGTTGCGTTGTTCAACTGCAATAAAACCAGGACATCCAAAGAAATTGTGTAGGGTTAAATATTGCGGAATGTGTAAAAGTACTGAGCATTATTGGCAGTCTTGTCCATCTCAGATACGGAGGGATGCGAGGCCTGCACCGCAAGGTTCTGGTAATTATAATGTGAGAACTTCCCAAGCGGGTCAAACCAGAGGCAAAGGGATCGGCGAAATTTTTGGAAGCCCGATCAACAAAAAGGGTACAGGTGATTGGTACATGCCATTGTGGTCTCGTGGGGGACGCCCCAAGAGCCCAAGCCCATAGTCTATGGAACAGTAGGGATGTGGATATCCCGGTTTTTCATAGACACTGGGGCATCAATAAATCTAATGGACTATAATTTGTATCAATCCATGTTCTCCAATTACCCTTTTCAGCCCTCTACGGAGACAGTGTGTGATGTGCAAGCCCATAGATTAAGCACCCTGGGTTGTGTACAAATAAGGTTTGCTCTCGGTGACAGAGTGTTAACAGAACCTTTTTTGGTAATAAAAGGAATTGCCTTAGGTAATAAAATCTTGTTGGGTCATCCTGCTTGTAGAAGACACAAGATTTCGATCCATGCGGCGTGCTAATGGGATAACAATCGGGAAAATGAATTACCTCATACCATATGAGGACGTGAATAGAATGGAGGACATGGAGGTTATTGAAAGAGGAGAGGTGCTCGGTGGTATTAATGGCGGTGATACGAGTGTTATGGGGAAAGGTAATGTTAAAACACACGTTGGTGATCTGGGAGATGATTACGGGGGTTCTATCAGAGTTCATAGTGGTAACAATGATACTAACAATACTGGTGATGATACTAATATGGATGTTGTTTCTGTGGATAACTAACAATGCTGGGGATAATACTGAGGGTGGTAATTTGTATGGGGCGGTGGCAAGGGGAGATACTAACTACAAATTATAGAGGTGTTTTATTTGAAGATATTATGTTACTACCAGGTTCAAAGGTTATGGTAAAAGTTAAATTGAAGGAAATGAGAAAACCCACAGATGTGTGTGTTATTGAAAACAGTGAAAAGCTCAGGGGAGTTGTTAGCACGGCATCGGTGAACAGTGTATCCAAGAATGGGGTTACGTGGGTGGAGCTATTAAACTGTAATGATACAGTTAGGAGATACCTAGAAAAATACATATATAGTAGACTTCCATGATTGGAACTGCGATAGTGGTTCTGTGGCTATTGTAGAGGGGAAACCTGAGTTTTCAGAGGCAGAAATACAATCAAGGAAACAAACATTTAGTGAACATTTGGCTAATGCGGATTATAGCGAACAGCGTTTTGAAGCGATAAGCGGGCTCTTGGCGGAATTTGGGGATACGGTAGCCTTGCAAGGTGAGATATATGGGGTTGACTAATGTCTTAGAGCATAAGGTAAATTTGGAGAGCAACACAAAACCTATTTATATTCCTGCATATCGCATACCTTTCAAAATCAGAGAACAGGTAGAGAAAGAAGTTAATAGATGGGTGAAGAAGGAATCATTAGACCCAGTGTGTCTCCTTACAACTTTCCCTTGTTAGCGGTACCTAAGAAAGACGGTTCGGTCCGTGTATGCGTCGATTTTAGACGTTTAAATGAGAAAACGATCCTGACCGCTACCCAGTTGCGTGCATACCAGATCTTTTTGTCGAAATTGGGGGACATATTTATAGCTCAATTGATTTGGCGTAAGGTTTCTTACAGGTCCCTCTCAGCGAGAGTAGCAAGGAATATACCGCCTTTCAGTGCCCAAGGGACACTATGAATTTACGCGAATGCCTTTCGGTTTATCGGGCAGTCCGATGACTTTTACCAGGTTGGTGAACACAGTTTTGCACGGGTTATTGGGCAAAAATGTTTTTGTGTATATGGATGACATCCTGATCGCAACGGACACGATCGCGCAACACCTGGAAGTGCTTACAGAAGTACTTAGGAGGCTTAGATTAGCGGGGTTTGAAAAATCAAGCTAGCCAAGTGTTCGTTCTTGAAAAAGCAGATCACATATCTAGGGTCACGTCATATCTAAGGAAGGGGTTAGAGTAAATGACGATAAAGTCAAAGCAATAGCGAATTTTCGCATCCCAGATCAAAGAAAGAGATTAAGTCATTCCTGGGTATCGCCGGTTTCTTCAGGAGGTTCGTAAAAGGGTTTTCTAACATAGCAGCTCCCCTAACTGATGTGTTGAGGGAAGACGTTCAATTTCAATGGAAGGAATCCCAGGCGGAGAGTTTTCAAAAGCTTAAAGATGCGCTAATGAATCCCCCGGTTTTGAAGTTTCCAGATTTTAAGGAACCTTTTACATTAGTGACTGATGCAAGCCAGGAAGGCATGGGTGCATGCCTTATGCAAAAGTTTGATGGGAAATTTCATCCTATAGCTTTTTATAGCAGGAAGTTCAGGACAAAAGGCAGTAACGAGAAGTCCATGGCCACCATAGATAAGGAAGCCTTTGCAATAGTGTCGAGCTTAGTTCATTTTAAAATGTTACTGATGGGGAATAAAGTAGAAGTCCTTACAGACCACAAACCGTTACTCGATCTTTTTAATAAACCCGATTTATCTCCCAAAAGAGCTCGATGGTTTCTAACTATCAGAGATTTTGATGCAAAGCTCAAATATATAGAGGGCAAATTTAAATGGTTGTCGCGGACGATTTGAGCAGGAGTTTTCATGACGCGGAAGGTTTCCAAGTCGCGCAGGTCACTAACGAAGCCATACAATGGGATATACCCCTCATAGAGCTAAAGCAAGATGAAGACGAGGTCTTAGCAGATGCGAAAGCATTTCTGCGAGGGGAATTAGTCAAGAAACGTTATAGCTTGCCTTTTTCGGGTTTGGAGTTAGAAGGAAATCTGTTAGTTAGGAAAATTAAATATAAGTTGAGAACCAGTGAAAGTAAAGGAGATACGACACAGATCGTAATTCCGAAAGTCCTAATTCCAGTGGTTTTAGATATAGTTCATTGCAGGTTCGGTAGTCCTCACTTGGGAATAGAAAAAACTTATGATGAGGTTCGGGCTAAATACATTTGGAAAAATATGGGTAAAGATGTGGAAAATTTCGTAAGGAATTGTGCGGTGTGCAACGCATGTAAGCCTGCTAGGACAACGTCATGCAAATTAGGATCGTATCCTATACCGAGTAAACCTTTTCAGAGAATACATATGGACGTCTTAGGGAATTTTTGTGAGTCTAGATACGCGAACAAGTACTTGCTAGTGATAATAGATGAACTTACAAGGATAGTAGAAATTTTCCCACTTAAGCATAAAACAGCCGAAGAAGTAGCAATAGCATTTTTCAATGGTATCGTTTGCAGATACGGTTCACCCGAAGTTCTATTAACCGACAATGGGAGGGAATTTGTGAACAAAACCTTGGAGTGTTTAGCTGAATTCATGGGAATACAGAAAGTAACAATTATTCCATACAGACCCGAGGCTAATGGGTTGTGCGAACGAGCGAACAGGAAAGTGCTCGAAGCGCTCAGAAAAACGGTAGGTGGTAATGATAGAAATTGGGACAGATATATTAACGTTGTTAGACATAGCATTAACACCATGGTTAGCGATTCAATTAAAATGTCCCCTTTTGAAGCTTTGTTTGGTTATCCAGCGCGAGGCACATTTGATTTGTTAACTACGCCTCACCAGGGGGAGGATACAGTTGAAGCGCTGATATCCACAGCGAGAGAGAGACACGCATGTTCTTAGCCGTAATCTCGAGTCCACAACCAGAGATATGGTTCAAAGAGTATTAGTAAATCATCTGATCCCAAGATCAATGTCGGTGATAAGGTATTTTTAAAACTTAACGTGAGAAATGAGTTAAATTACAAACTAGGCCCGAAGTTTGAAGGTCCTTTTAAAGTCATTGAAGAGAAAATTGGAAATAGGTTTGTAGTTTTAAATGAACGAACAGGTCAGTCGAAGCTAACACATACGTCGAAATTGAAAAGAATTGGTTGTGGCAATTAATATATGATAGCGCAATTGCATTCATTTTTCTTTTTTTTTCTTGTTATCTGTTTTTGTAATTTGATGACAGAATGGCTTTGCAATTTTTTTTTTTTTCCTTCTCCTTTGTTTCCTTCGAATGTTTTTCTCTCTTATTGTATGTAAGTCTGCGGCGTTTTGGCGTAAGATTTCGGGGTTATATTTTTCGGCAAATTTTTGCTTTAGCTGAGAAACGAGATGTTTTTTTTAGCGTGGGTCAGTAATTAAATAGAGGAATTATTTATGTCACCTGAGTGGTGTTATTATTAAGATGATGGTTTATGTATAATGAGATGGTTCTGGGGGGTGTGCTTACGAAGATCAGTACTAAACATTTTTTTTTGAGAATCATGAGTTTCTAGCGTCGCGAGTCTGATTATGCTGCAATGCTCAGCACCTGACGTGTTCATAGGTGGGTTTCTTTTTTGCTGAAGTTGCTGTAAGGAGTCCGGTTGCGAACCTTCCCTTTGGAATTGTTGACTCGGGGATTTGCACGGTTTTCGGAGATGCCGATTATGACATTTCACGAGAACGTGTCATATAAGGGATTTTTTTTTCTTGTCGATAGGGTTGCTGCGCTAGCAGATTCTGTAACGGTACACATTCCTTTTTGGGAAAAGATGTTGAATTATATATGTTTTTTTTCTTTCTTAACGTCGTCCGAGATGATTAAACAACTGGTGGTTTTCTTTTTCTTTTCTCTTATGTGCGCTGTGTAATGGGGAGGGGAAAGTTCACTTACTATTGTTGTATTATCTTTTTTTTATTTATTTATTTTTTTTTCTCTTCTTTTTTCTTTTCTTACTTGAGAGATGTTGCAATGAGGGTTTAAGCTCTAAATAGCATTTTATCTTTTAGATAGAAGATATAATTTGTCAGGGTATGTGGGGTTGGATAGAAGTTCGTCATTATTATTTTATGGAGGCTAGTTATATAAACCATAAAGGGGTTTTTACTGTTAGACTTTATGAGTTCTCTTTTGATAGTGTGTTTGTCAGATATGGGATTATTTGTGAGAATTCAGTAGGTAAAGATTATTTGGTTTAGCGAGGAATTTTTCTTTTTCTAATATTTGATTAGTAGATTGAATATATTAATTAGTGACGAATTTGTGGGGTAAAAACAAGACTTTAGTTATTTTATGACCATGTAGACCTTTTAAATACGGACACACAATGACTTTGGAGAATTCCCAACTCTACGTTGAGGATGCCAAGGGAGGACGACTTTCGTTCTACAGTACCAGAGATTGAGTCAAGTCTACACACGAAGGGCATTTTTGTGGACTGCCTTGGCAAAGGATGAGATGTCTTCGATATAATTTCTGGGATAAACCAGGAGTCTACAGTCTTCGATGAGGCGGGTGCGAGTAGCACTTGCATAGAATAACGGGGTGGTGACCACGTTTACTTCAGTAGAAAACGTCGAATCTACAGTTTCGCGACGGGAGGGTGTTGGATACACTCACGAGGGTCGCAGACGCTGAATAATGGCGCGTGCTGAGTTGTTTCGAGTTGGGTTACGTACTCGACCTGCGTCTACAACAATTCGCTCATTCTACAGGGATCCCAGCTGTTTGACAGTTCCTGCAGGATTCTTACAGACTTCTTCATGGTACTTAGTCGGCGTGTCTACAACTCGTCGATAAAGGTGTTTCACCGACACCTTCACGGAAGCCATAAGGCGGTTCGAATCCCGCCTACAGTGGAGTCCATTACTGTCCCGCCACTCGAAGATAGTGGTGAAGATGAACCTTTTTTTTTCGATGACCGCTATACTATACCAATAGTAATGATCATGTTAGCCGCTATACTGATCGCCATTTGTGTACTTGGAGTCCTTAAACTTTTATGCATTCGACGAAGCACAAGTGCTCCGGGCAAACGGTAGGTGGCTCTAAGTCATGTGGTACAGTGATACATTGGGCATTAGTTGCCGATATGGTGTGAGACGGGAGTGCATTATTTTATTTTTTTAGCCAGCCTCTGGTTTTATATATATTGTAAGACGCTTGTGTGTCTAGAGCTAGGCGGGTGCTAGCATGGGGTAGCCGAGCTCCTATAGAGAGGTGAAAGAGGGGGAATGGCTAATAATATGTTTAAAGTGTTTTATATAATAATAAAGTCACATAGCTCTGCTCGCCTAGAGACAAGGGGTGGTACACTGCAAAGTTCACATTGGAGAAAAAGGTATTTGCTGAACAAGCAACTTGTCTCAGAGGTCGTTCCCCGTTTGCGAGGCATGTGCATTCGTTTGTACGCGTATTACAGGCCTACTGGTTCAGGGTACTTGTGGAAGACGCATTCTTTGTGCAAAGGAGAGAACAAGCGGTTGCCCTAAGTGTCGGGAGAAAACGCCCATCGAAAAGATGGGTCCGATTCCATGGTTGATTAGGAATGGGATTCTCTAACTGACTAATACTAGACAATGTGACTTGTTTGGGGTTTGAGAGTGTAACCTTAGTCCGGAAGGTAGAATGTTATCTTATTGGTTTTCTTTATGGGCAGATTTGGGTATTTGTGCCACTATGACTTGTTAATCATTTTGTTCCTTGTTATAACCAAATGCTTTGGGAAATAAATGATATTTTTGTATATTTACGCAGTCTTAATAAGCCTCGTGACATCTTACAGACAGGGCACCGTTGGCAACAGGTAAGAGTTCCCAGTTTGTGTAGTTTAGGGAATAAAGGGGGTGTAATATATATATATATATATATATATAATAATATAATATATATATATATATATATTATAGTAGTATATATATATATATATATATATATATATATATATATATATATAGATATATATATATATATATATATATATATATAATGATTATGTATATATATATATATATATATATATATATATATTATATTAACACGTCTAGATTATTTTACTTTTGGAATAAGGCCAAAACTAGTATTTACTTCCTAGGTTTACCACACCCATTCAGAACTGATAATACTGAAGATCGCTTCTTAAACACTTAACAGGCCCTATGTTTTTACTATCAGGGTACATATGCACTATATATATATATATATATATATATATATATATATATATATATATATATATAGGTGTGTATATATATATATGTATATATATATATATATATATATATATATATATATATATGTGTGTGTGTGTGTGTGTGTGTGTGTATACATATACATATATAATATATATATATATATATATATATATATATATATATATATATATATGTACGTATGTATGTAGACATATATATAAATACATATATATTATTTATATATACATACACACATATATATATATATATATATTAATTTAAAACATGTGCGTGTGTCGCATTAGACCCCCCAGAAAGTCATAATTCAAAACTCCATTAATATTCTCAAAGCCATTCTTATCGTGAACATTCCGCGTGCATTCCTTGTCTTCGTTTTTACCACTATTTTCAGCATTTTTTTTTTTTTATGTGACACCACTGGAAGAAGAAGAAGACTCCAGCTCTTCTTACAAAGGCCAGTAAATTGTCATGGTATAGGAAAACCCAGGAAACGACCCATTCGTTTAGCTCAAGGACCCTCTTGTACTCCTCACACATCGATGGTGATGATGTCTGCCACATTGTTAGAATTTATAGACGATAAAAAAAAAAAGTGTCATGCTACAGTTACCCAGAAGTACTACTTCACTTACCTCTTTTTCTTTATCCAGAAATATTTCACAAGCCTCTTAGCTTGCTTCGTTATCGTTTTCATCGCTTACTCGGGGAGTAAGCCTGCAAACTACTTTGTTGTTGTTGTTGTTGTTGTTGCTCTTGCTGCTGTTGTTATTGTGTGTGTAAAGGGGGGGGGGGGGTAGGAAAGTCTGTGGAGAAACCTAAAATGGTCTGAAAAAGGTGGTTTCGCGTTGAGTTATAGATACGGGAATTTTAGGATATGATATTTTATGTTTTATTCATAAGAATGAAAATGTAAAAAATAAATAACTTGCATGTTAAACAGTACAGAATAATTATTTCTAATAATATACAGCGTATTCATTTTAATTTTCGTTGGTGAAACAATGCTCTATTTGACCGTAGATTTTAGCACGTGCCCCGAGTATGCTGGGGGTCGGATCACGCCTTGTTTTATTCTTCCTATTATTCCTTTATTTATACATTAAGTAAGTATCTATTTCTGTTTCTTATTGCATTCTGCGAGGCTGCAGTGAAGGTTACGTAAATTTAAGAAATGGTCACAAAAATATGAAGGTGCGTTCATTAATAATTCGCCTGGAGCTCGGAAAACCGTCTCGAGAGCGTCTGAACCTCACAAAACTCAAAACAAAACAGCAGAAGTGCGCGCAATACTCAGCCAAAAGCAGCTACGACAAGTATCACGTAATGGCGAGCGGAACGTGCCTAACCGTGCAGTTGCAGCAATCATTAATTTATTATGAACGACCGGAGGCTCTCTCTCTCTCTCTCTCTCTCTCTCTCTCTCTCTCTCTCTCTGAGGAAGACTAGAGGTCTACAGAGAGAGAGAGAGAGAGAGAGAGAAAGAAAAAGTAATGAGAAAGAGAGAGAGAGAGGGGGGGGGTGTGTTACAGGGAGTTACAAGGACTGGATGTCTCAAAGACTTAATAGTCCATCTTATCTCGAGGAGTAGGTTTTACATTTCGTTCACGGATTTCTAATGATTTTGTTCAAGCTTTCTTGTAAATTCTGCCACGCTGCTGCTGTTTACAACTTCCGGTGGGAGTTTATTCCACGCGTCACATATCTTGTATGTAAAGAAGTTCCCACAGTGGGATGCGTTGTATCTCTTCATTTCTAGTGGAATTCCATCCATTATTTCTTGTCTGGTTTTCATTTAACGTGCAGAGGTAGCTGTCTAGTTTTGTTATGCCTTTCAGTATTTGGAATGTCTATTAGGTGTCCTCGCAATCGTCGTGTTTCTAAGTCAAACATGTTCAGGCTCTCTAGTTCGTCTGGCGAAAAGAAAATGTGAAATAGAAAAAAAAAGAGGGCGACAAAGGAAAGAGAGAGAGAGAAGGACTCTGTCGTCTTTGCGAAATTGTGAAATAGAAAAAAGAGGGACAAAAAAAGAAAGGGAAAGAGAGAGAAGAGAGACTCTAGTCGTTTCTTTGTGTATCGTTTTGAAATGAAATAGAAAAAACGAGGTGGGAAACAAAGAAAGAAGAGAGAGAGAGACTTCTAGTCGGTCTTTGTGTTAAATGTGAAATAGAGAGCACAAAGTAAAGAGAGAGAGAGAGAGACTCTAGTCGTCTTTGGTGGTAAATTTGAAATAGGGAAAAACAAGAGCACAAAGGAAAGAAAGAGGAGAGAGAAGAGACTTCTAGTCGTCTTTTGCGAAATGTGAAATAGAAAAAAAGAGGGACAAAAGAAACGAAAGAAGAAGAGAGAGAGACCTAGTCGTCTTTGCGAAAATGTGGAAAATAGAAAAAAAAGAGCAACAAAAAAAAAGGAAAGAAAAGAGAGAGAGAGGGAGACTCAGTCGTCTTTGTGTAAATGTGAGAAAAAGAAAGTCACAAAGAAAGAAAGAGAGAGAGAGAGAGACTCTAGTCGTCTTTGCGAAATGTGAAATAGAAAAAAAGAGCAACAAAGAAGAGAGAGAGAGAGAGACTCTAGTCGTCTTTGTGTAAATGTGAAATAGAAAAAAAGAGGGACAAAGAAAGAGAGAGAGAGAGAGACTCTAGTCGTCTTTGTGTAAATGTGAAATAGAAAAAAAGAGGGACAAAGAAAGAGAGAGAGAGAGAGACTCTAGTCGTCTTTGCGAAATGTGAAATAGAGAGTGGACACAAAGTGAAATTTAGAAAAAAAGAGAAAAAAGAAAGAGAGAGAGAGAGAGAGACTCTAGTCGTCTTTGCGAAATGTGAAATAGAAAAAAAGAGCACAAAGAAAGAGAGAGAGAGAGAGACTCTAGTCGTCTTTGTGTAAATGTGAAATAGAAAAAAAGAGGAACAAAGAAAGAGAGAGAGAGAGAGACTCTAGTCGTCTTTGCGAAATGTGAAATAGAAAAAAAGAGCAACAAAGAAAGAGAGAGAGAGAGAGAGACTCTAGTCGTCTTTGCGAAATGTGAAATGAAATAGAACAAAAAAAGAAAGAGAGAGAGAGAGAGATTAGTGTTTGAAAAAAAGAATGAACGGAGAGAGAGAGAGCGAGGCAGAGAGAGATCTAGGCGCGGTGTAAAGAGAAAAAAAAGAGACGAGAGAGAGAGGAGAGACTCTATCGTCTTTTTGTGTCGAATGTGAAATAGAAAAAAAAAGAGGGACAAAGAAAGAGAGGAAGAGAGACTCTAGTCGTCTTTGCGAAATGTGAAATAGAGAGCACCAAAGAAGAGAGAGAGAGCGAGACGATAGTCGTCTTTGCGAAATGTTGAAATAGAAAAAAAGAGCAACAAAGAAAGAGATAGAGAGAGACTCTAGTCGTTCTTTGTGTAAATGTGCGCGAGTGAGAACGATAGAGAGAGAGAGACTCTAGTCGTCTTTGAGAAGGTGAAATAGAGAGCAAACAAAGAGAGAGAGAGGAGAGAGAGAGAAAAAAAAGAGAGAAAGAGAGAGAGAGAGAGAGACTCTCGTCGTCTTTGTGTAAATGAGTGAGAAATGAAGAAGAGCGAAAAAAAAGAGAGAGAAGAGAGAAGAAGAGAGAGAGAGAGAGCCTAAATTCTAAAATATGAATAGTACTAGGCTTCATAACGCCGGCAGCTCTACCCATGGAATTCCGTCTAATTTTTTTTTTTCTCTCTCTCTCTCAATTTTGCAATCAATATTCAATATTCCACCGCCGTTCCGGGCGAAGCCTTTAATCATAAGTTATATTGGTTCCTGGTTCCTGGTTCTCATAAAGGAATGAGAAGGGAAAATTTATTAATTCTCTACTTTCCCTCTTCTTATCCATCTACCTATCTGTCTCTCTATCTATCTATCGGCCTATCTATCTCACTCGTGAGTGGAAGGGGGAGTTCACCTCACTGACTGAAAGAACAGCGTTTGGTTCCCGAAGAGTTCTTTGACAGCCAGTTTGCCCAGGACTAGGGTGTGTGATTTAGGTATGTATATATATATATATATATATATATATATATATATATATATATATATATAATATATATAATAAATATAATATATATATATATATAATATATATATATATATATATATATATATATATATATATAAAGGTTTTTGCCAGGAAGGAAAATTGAAAAGCGAGATAGCCAAGAACTTTCGGTCTAGCACGACCCTTTACTAAGACATAACTGATCATGCAGAGGAAAAACATAGTAAAAGTATGCTTAATATCCAAACTGACATTACAAGATCAGCAATAAGGTCGATTTCACTCTACAGAAATGAGGAAACGCCTGAGGGCAAGATTAGCGATTTTTAGGCAGCCACACCTTGGAGGAGCAACACACTACATTTTGAAAAAACAAGGTGACATATACAACTTATTACCATGAAATTTACAAAAATGTTCCCAAAAAATGATTGAAAAGACGAAAAAAGGATATAGATATATCGAACAAGAGAGAGAGAGAGAGAGAGAGAGAGAGAGAAATAATAACTATATACATGTGGGGCTAATTAATTAGTAGTTCATTTTTTTTAAGGTCCTTCATAAACATTTTACAAATATATGGGTCCAATTGGTACAATCCCAGACTAAGATTTAGGTTGTTTTTATTAGTGATTTGTATAATTGCAGATTCCAGTAAATTTCTTGAAACATAATCATTAGATCTAGCAATTACATAGGTATCGCTCCAATTAATACAATGAGATTTTTCACTCAGATGGATAAACAGTGCATTTGAAGTCTGGGCTGTTCTAACTGAATACATATGCTGCTTAATACGTACACATAAATTTTTCCTTGACTGACCAACGTAAAAAGATGGGCAATCCTTACAAGGAATTTTGTAAATGATGTTGTTATTTGTTACGGGACTATTCTCAATTAACATATCTTTAATGGTATTGTTGTAAGAGAACACTACATTAACATTAAACGATTTAAATATTGATCATATGGTTTCAAATCCACAAAAGTAACGCAAGCTAAGTACATTTTTAGGGATTTCTTTTTCATTACTGGCGACACTATAAAACTTTTTGTAAGCTTTTTGATAACATAAATCAATTATATGTTGGTAATATTCTCCATTAAAAATAAATCTGCAATCACAAATACACAACTTAATGAAATTATGTGACTAACGGACATAGGTAATTCATGCAATACAAGTTCATTACTTAAATATTCTAGCACAGGCCTATCATGAAAATAACTTCCCCGCTCGCTACAGAAAAAGTTTAAAAGAATTGAAGAATGATAATAGCTTACACATTACCAAGGCTGATAAATCCAGTAGTTTAGTAGTTCTGGACAAAACTGACTACATATCACGCATGCATACTTTACTAGAAGATGAAATAACTTACAAAAAACTCGCAAAAAATCCGTTGGACCAAGTAATAAAAAACTTTAATATCAATATCAAACAAATTCTTAAAGATAAAAAAGAAGTCTTGTGTAAATTAACTGTAAAGTGTCCCTCATTACCTTATTCATATGGCCTAGTTAAAACTCATAAGGAAAACATACCTATGCGCCCCAATTATTAGTACTATAGGATCAATTGCTTATTATAAACTATTAAATAAATATACTTTACTAAATTGTTATCCCCGCTACTTGGAACTGTATCTAATTCACACATCCGGAATTCTCTTGATCTTGTGGAAAAATTAGATAACATTGTACTAAATCCTAGTGATATCTTTATCAGTTTTGATGTATGTTCCTTGTTTACAAAAGTCCCTATTGACTCTGTGCTAGAATATTTAAGTAATGAACTTGTATTGCATGAATTACCTATGTCCGTTAGTCACATAATTTCATTAAGTTGTGTATTTGTGATTGCAGATTTATTTTTAATGGAGAATATTACCAACATATAATTGATTTATGTTATCAAAAAGCTTACAAAACGTTTTATAGTGTTGCCAGTAATGAAAAAGAAATCCCTAAAAATGTACTTAGCTTGCCTTACTTTTGTGGATTTGAAACCATATGATCAATATTTAAATCGTTTAATGTTAATGTAGTGTTCTCTTACAACAATACCATTAAAGATATGTTAATTAAGAATAGTCCCGTAACAAATAACATCATTTACAAAATTCCTTGTAAGGATTGCCCATCTTTTTACGTTGGTCAGTCAAGTAAAAATTTATGTGTACATATTAAGCAGCATATGTATTCAGTTAGAACAGCCCAGACTTCAAATGCACTGTTTATCCATCTGAGTGAAAAATCTCATTGTATTAATTGGGGCGATACCTCTGTAATTGCTAGATCTAATGATTATGTTTCAAGAAATTTACTGGAATCAGCAATTATACAAATCACTAATAAAAACAACCTAAATCTTAGTCTGGGATTGTACCATTTGGACCCATATATTTGTAAAATGTTTATGAAGGACCTTAAAATAAATGAACTACTAATTAATTAGTCCCACATGTATATAGTTATTATCTCTCTCTCTCTCTCTCTCTCTCTCTCTCTCTCTCTCTCTCTCTCTCACTCGATATATTTATATCCTTTTTTCGTCTTTTCAATCATTTTTTGGGAACATTTTTGTAAATTTCATGGTAATAAGCTGTCTATGCCACCTTGTTTTTTCAAAATGTATTGTTTTCTGGATGAATCATCTGTTGACCACGTGTGTTGCTCCTCCAAGGTGTGGCTGCCTAAAAATCGCTAATCTTGCCCTCAGGCAAGATTAGCGTTTCTGTAGAGTGAAATCGACCTTATTGCTAATCTTGTAATGTCAGTTTGGATTATTAAGCCTACTTTTACTGTTTTTCCTCTGTATGATCGGTTATGCCTTAGTAAAGGGTCGTGCTAGGCCGAAAGTTCTTGGCTATCTCGCTTTTCAATTTTCCTTCGTGGCAAAAACCTTTATTTATACATAGCATCACGTTTTATATACTTCGTGATCAAGTTATACATATATATATATATATATATATATATATATATATATATATATATATATATATATATATATATATATATATATATATATATGTGTGTGTGTGTGTGTGTGTGTGTGTGTGTACCTGTGTGCGTGCGCGTGAGTGTGTCTGCATGAGTATGTGTGGTGTGTGCGTACACCCCGCCCCGCGTGCGTGCTTACGCGCACGCAATTATCGTAGCTTAAATTTCCAGATGCTTTTAACGCTATAGCCTTTGAATCCAGTAAGTGAGTAAGCGCCTTTACGCACTAGGTCCTGATAAAAAAAAAAAAAAAAAAAGTGTAAGACGAATATCGCTACAATTTATGTTAATCTTTAAAGGTGAAGATCGGGTCTTCCCGCGCCTCCTGTTTGACATGCTCCTGAGATGAAGAGACCTTACCTTACAGACCTTACAGTTCGTTCGGGTTGCCCCAGGTCCCTCAGTGTGAGGCGCCTCTAATGTCTACCAGAGAGTTGCTAGTACATCTTCCGGTATATTTTGCATCTTCCAATCTTGGATGGTCTGGGATGCAGTTTAGATATTTGTCGAGCTTATTCTTAAACACATCTACGCTCACTCCTGATATATTTCCTCAGATGAGTTGGCAACGCAGTTGAATAGACGCTGCATTATCGATGCTGGTGCGTAGTGGATTAATGTCCTGTGTGCTTTCCTTATTTTTCCTGGTATAGTTTTGGGCACTATTAATCTACCTCTGCTTGCTCTTTCTGATATTTTTAGTTCCATGATATTTTCTGTTATTCCTTCTATCTGGTGTTTCCATGCCTGAATTATCATGTAGCTTGTTCTCTCTCTTTCTAGACTATATAATTTTAAGGATTGTAGTCTTTCCCAGTAGTCTAGGTCCTTAACTTCTTCTATTCTAGCTGTAAAGACCTTTGTACACTCTCTATTTGTGCAATATCCTTTTGATAGTGTGGGTACCATATCATATTGCAATATTCAAGTGGACTACGAACATATGTTTTATAAAGCATAATCATGTGTTCAGCTTTTCTTGTTTTGAAGTGCCGTAACAACATTCCCATTTTTGCTTTACATTTTGCCAACAGAATTGCTATTTGATCATTGCATAACATGCCCCTCCTATTCATCATCACACAAGGTCTTTAACTGCTTCCTTATTTGTGATTGCCTCATTATTAGGTCCCCTATATGCATATAGCTTTCTTCTCTGTCTCCATAATTTATTGATTCAAATTTATCAGAGTTAAATACCATCCTATTTACCTCTGCCCAATCATATACTTTGTTAAGGTCTCTTTGTAGAGCGTTCCTATCTTCATCACAAGTAATTTCTCTACTTATTCTTGTGTCATCAGCGAAACTACTCACTACCGAACCCTTAACATTACTGTCTATGTCTTCAATCATAATAACAAACAATATTGCAGCTAGCACCGTACCTTGTGGCACACCGGATATTACCTTGGTTTCATCCGATTTCTCATCGTTTGCAATAACTATCTGTTTTCTGTTGTGTAAAAATTCTTTTAACCATCTTCCTACTTTATCTACGATATTGTTGTTTTCTAATTTTCTTTGCTAATATATTATGGTCTACTTTGTCAAAAGCTTTTGCAAAGTCTAGATAAACCACATCTGTTTCATTTCCGCTTTTCATATTTTTGAATATGTTTCTCACGGTGGACTAACAGTTGGGTTTGTGTACTTTTTCCGGGTACGAAACCGATGTTGTCCTATATTAAAACAAATTATTTTTTATTAAATGTTTCATAATATTTTTCTTCATATTACCCTTTCATACACTTTCATAATATGTGATGTTTTATTAGACTCACAGGCCTATAATTACTTGCCTCTAGTCTTGATCCACTTTTGAAAGTAGGGGTGATATATGCTAATTTGTGCTCATCATAAATCTTGCCTGTATCTACACTTTGTCTTAATAATATTGCAAGTGGCTTTGCGATAGAATGAACTACTTTCTTTAACAAAATAGCAGGGACTCCATCCGGCCCTGCAGCAGCTCCATTTTTAATTCATTAATTGCCTGCACAATATGAGCTTCATTAATTTCTATGTCAGCTAAAATATTCACTATTTTTCATTCCCTTACTTCTATATCATTATCTTCATTATCTATTCTAGGGGTGAATTCTCTCTTATATCGTTCTGCCAGTATGTTGCAAATTTCCTTTTTTTTCATTCGTTAATCTCCCTTCAATTCTCAGAGGGCCTATTTCTATTCTTCTTTTATTCATCTTCTTCGCATATGAGTATAATAGTTGGGGTTTTGCTTGATATTTAATAGGGTTTTTTCTTCCAAGTCCCGTTTTTCATTTTCTTTTGATTGTATAATCTTTTGTTCTGCATTTTCTATCTTACATTTTAGTTCTATAACTTTCCATGCATTTTTTTTCTTTTGCAAGACCTTTTTTCCACTTTCTGATTTTCTGGAACAAGATCCTTCTGTCTCTTGGTATGCATGAATGATGTGTTTACTTTTCTTCTTCGGTAATATTTTTCCACTATTTTCCTCCAATATTTTATATAATATCTCCGTATTTACCCTTATGTCATTCACTTACGAAAATGTTATCCCAATCTTTGTTTAATTCTTCATTAATTTCTGACCATTTTTATTTTATATTTTTACTGTAGAAGTTGTATTTTCCATATCCTTCCCACTTTTTCATTCTTGCTTATCTCTATTTTCACTTGCTTTGGAATGGACTGTTAATTCTATGACATTATGGTCTGAAATACTCGCATTATAAACTATTATTTCTTTAACATAATTCATCTCGTTCACAAATACTAGGTCTAAAGTATTTTCCTTTCTTGTTGGCAGGTGATTTAATTTGTTGAATGTTGTATTCTAGTAGCATATCTATAGCTTTTCAAATTGCCTCTTATCTTCTGCACTACTATTACTCTCTTTTTTATATGTATAAAGTACAACCACAATCTCCTATTCGTTCTTTCCATTCTAAACGAAAGGAAAGTTGAAGTCACCAGATAGGAGAATAGTCCAGTCCTTGTGATTTCTACATATATCATCCAATTTTTCAATTATTAAGTCAAACTCTTTAGTATTAGGAGGTCTATATATTACTATGTTCATCAATTTTTCAAGATTCAAATTCTACCGCTATTAGTTCACATTCGAGTTACTATATTTTTCATATATTTTTCCTTGTTTTTGTCTTTCCCATATATTGCGGTTCCCCCTTGATTCCTATTTTTTCTATCTGATCTATAAGTTTGGAACCCTTTTATTTGATCATCATTCCCTGTCTCTTGGGAATACCAGGTTTCACTTATATTCATTATATCTATTTTCTTTTCATTTTGGGTTAGTTCTTCTAAGTACTCTATTTTCTTTTTGAGTTACTCGTAACTAAACCCTGCGCATTCATCACTATGATGGTTTGCGTGTTTTCTCCTTCATTTAATACT
>NC_087219.1:1468407-1473407 GCF_015104395.2 Macrobrachium nipponense | reverse complement strand
TTTGTTGTCTGTTTCCCATTCAACTTTAAATTTGATGCTGGGCACTAATGCGTTTAATTTTGAGAGGAATTCATTAAAATTACCCCACTTATTATCCCAAAATGTTAGTATGTCATCCACGTATCTCATCCACAGCATGTTTTTGGGTTTTATTGCATTATTACTGTAGTTTCAAAGTATTCCATGTACAGATTGGCTAAAATAGGACTTAAAAGACTACCCATACTACACCCGAATTTTTGCTTGTAGAATGATTCCCGAATGAAAATACGTATTAGATGCACATAATTCAACTAACTTTATTATTTTGTCAAGTGCCAAAGGGAAATGATCTGAATAGGGGGGATAATTTTTCCCTTAAAAACTGAAGAACGTCCTGTACTGGTACTTTTGTGAATAGGGAGTCTACGTCAAGAGGCTTAAAAGTTTTATGTTGTGAAGTGGTATATGTGCTTCTCTGAATTTGTGACAAAAGTCTTCCGAATGTTTGATATGACTGGGAGAAAAAGTGCCTAAAAAGGAGAAAGGAGGCCAGCTAACCATTTAGAAATTTTGTAATTGAAAGCTCCGGCGCATGAAACGATGGGTCTGAATGGAAGAATGTCTTTGTGAGTTTTGGGAAGACCATAAAAGTAGGGTAATTTAGGATTAATTACTTTAACAACTCCCAACAATAAAATAAAAATTCCCCACCTGGAGACGATTAAGAGAGTAACTCACACCCTTGGGAAATCCAACCCTTTTGCATTTACCTACCCAAATACCTTAGCCAAATCCCTGATTAACGTCCAACAAAAGACATCGCCCAAAGACTCTGGGGTATATGAGATCCCATGCCAGGACTGTGACCAATCTTACATCGGATTTACAGGTAAATCACTTCCCCAGAGATTAATACAACACAAACGGTCAGTTAGATATGGACAACAGAACCGGCTATTTTCAACCATATAAATGAAACATAACCATAGAATAAACTGGAAATAAATGTCACATGGTAATTTTATAGCAGCAACTGCCGGTACAAGAGTCAAATGATGGAATCGGCCTTAATAAAAGAGAAGCAGGTAATGAACATCTCAAAAGGGAATTGGACATCGGACATCGTCGACGCAGTGTTCATTCAACCAACGCTTAAGAAGATTAAAGGAAGATTATCAGCGGGGGTGACCTAAATTGGCTTACTTGTGGACGAATCTCTTGGTATAAATACCACCTTTTCTGTAAACTTTTCTCATTCATATACCTGAAGAGAGAGACAGCAGTCTCTGAAATATAGTACTTTTCTCTCTACATTTTGGTGTTTTTATGGGCTCCTTTTATTAGATATATATATATATATATATATATATATATATATATATATATATATATATATATATATATTATATATATATATATATATGTATATATAATCACTTTATATTTTTTATATATATAATATGATATATATATATGTGATATATATATGTGTGTATATATACATATATATATATATATATATATATATATATATATATATATATATATTATATATATATATTATATATATATTATATACAATATACATATATATTATATTTATATATATATATATATATATATATATATATATATACATATAGGATATATTTATATATATTATATGGTATATATATATGTATATATATATATATATATATATATATATATATATATATATACATATATATAATGGACATATATACAATAAGGTATATATATATATAATGTATGTATGTATATAATCTTGAAAGATATTTTGTTTCATATTTTGCATTGTTGGCATTTTTTTCAATATAACAAATTGTTATAAACGAGCGTTGCGTGAGGGAAGGTACAGTTTTTTTTTTTTTTTTTTTTTTTTTCTTTTTTTTTTTTACGCAAGAAAGCTCTTTGATATTCATTGCTGGAAATTCCGTAATTGGCAACTGCCATTTCAGCAACGGTTGCCAATTCGTTTTTTAGTAATCATATCAAAGGTTTTGATAACAGTTGTGTTTTTTTGTTACGGATTTTTTTTAAACGTTGAAATTCGATCAGCGAGTGTGCAGCGAGCCGAGAAATTTGATAAACACCGGTAAAAATACACAGGTGTAAGGACACTTCTGTATACACAAACACACACACACACGCACACACACACACACACATATATATATATATATACATATATATGCGAGTGGAGGTAGTGGAACACATAAAATTAAGGATAGCCCAAGGGGAGGGGTGTTAGTGCCGCCAGTACACCTCATACGGTGCACAGTACTAAGCATTACTTAACGATTGTATGCCGCGTCCCTTCGTCCCCTAGCTGCAACCGCTTCCGTCCCTTTTACTGTACCTCCTTTCACATTCTTTACAATTTTCAAACATTTTTTTTACTGTGAACTTCCTTTCCAGCGCTGTATGACCTCAGAGGTCCCAGCGCTTGGCTTTTGGCCTGAATTCTATAGTCTTCTCTTAAAACTAAGGATAGATTTGTATGTGTGGGTTAAGAACGTATCAGAACATGTGGGTATTAACATAAGCACCTAAAGAAATCTATATAATTCAGTTATCCAGCGACTGTATAGACGGAACGACACCAAGTTAATAATTGGATGAAATACAGCAGTGCTTAGTCATTCATTTGTTTAGTATAGATCCTGATTCGCCTGGTACTTGATTAATTAGATGCAATACAACGGTGCTTAGTCATGCGTTTAGTACAGATCCTTATTCGCCTGGTGCTTGATTAATTGGATGCAATACGACGGTGCTTAGTCATGCGTTTAGTACGGATCCCAATTCGGCTGGTACTTGATTAATTGGATGCAATACGACGGTGCTTAGTCATGCGTTTAGTACAGATCCCAATTCGGCTGGTACTTGATTAATTGGATGCAATATGACGGTGCTTAGTCATGCGTTTAGTACGGATCCCAATTCGGCTGGTACTTGATTAATTGGATGCAATACAACGGTGCTTAGTCATGCGTTTAGTACAGAACCTTATTCGCCTGGTGCTTGATTAATTGGATGCAATACGACGGTGCTTAGTCATGCGTTTAGTACGGATCCCAATTCGGCTGGTACTTGATTAATTGGATGCAATACGACGGTGCTTAGTCATGCGTTTAGTACAGATCCCAATTTGGCTGGTACTTGATTAATTGGATGCAATATGACGGTGCTTAGTCATGCGTTTAGTACGGATCCTAATTAGGGTGGTACTTGATTAATTGGATGCAATACAACGGTGCTTAGTCATGCGTTTAGTACGGATCCCAATTCGGCTGGTACTTGATTAATTGGATGCAATACAGCAGTGCTTAGTCATACGTTTAGTACAGATCCTAATTCGGACACTACGTCGCTTTGTCAAGTTTTCCCCTGATCTTTCATCTGTAGTAAAATAATGATCTTTTCCGTGTTCTTATTTTGTCACGGAGAACTTCCGTCTAGTCCATTTTGCGTCTTCGCGTCGCATGGTTGCGACAGCTCAATATTCTCTGCCACTTCCTCTAGGCTCGCCAGAATTCATGCAGGAAATGTGGTAGGCCTATGATTTCTGCTCCACGCAGCCTATTATGATTTTCTTCAAAGGTATATGTTTCTGTCGCCTTAGCCTAAACCAGCCTGACCTTGTTCTTGACATTCGTACAGAAACTGGTATTTCGTCACATATCATCACTTCCTGGTTTTAAGAATATGTTTCTAAATTCCGTTTTATTTTAGCTTCGAGCCATATTTAACTCTCCACTTTAATCTTTTATTCACATTCCCCAGAGGCTTCTGACCTTTAACAACATATTCATGGATCTCCTTAGATCTCTTTAATACCGACAATAGCTCATTTCATGCCTTCATCTTTCCCATTGACAGTAGCTCATTTTAATGCTTTTATCTTTCCCATTGACAATAACTCATTAGCTTTCATGCCTTCATCTTTCCCATTGACAACAGTTCATTTCATACCTTCGTCTTTCCCATTGACAGTAGCTCATCTTAATGCCTTCATCTTTCCCATTGACAGTAGCTCATTTTAATCCCTTTATCTTTCCCATTGACAGTAGCTCATCTTAACGCCTTCATCTTTCCCATTGACAGTAGCTCATTTTAATCCCTTTATCTTTCCCATTGACAGTAGCTCATCTTAACGCCTTCATCTTTCCCATTGACAGTAGCTCATTTTAATCCCTTTATCTTTCCCATTGACAGTAGCTCATCTTAACGCCTTCATCTTTCCCCATTGTCAAGTAGCCTCATTTTAAATCCCTTTATTTCTTTTCCCATTGACAGTAGCTCATCTTAACGCCTTCATCTTTCCCATTGACAGTAGCTCATTTTAATCCCTTTATCTTTCCCATTGACAGTAGCTCATTAGCTTTCATGTCTTCAACTTTCCTACGCACAAAACTCATTCTTTTCTTAGCCTGTTTCCACCTACCTATCAACGTCAGTCTGTCGTGTTTCTTTTCATTTCATTCACAAGCAAGAACTCTCTGTTTACTGTCTCGAGTCCTCCAACGAGCATTAAACCTTTTCCTGGTACGCGAGACCACATTTCCCAACTTCCATTTTCTGATTTAAACTCAAGCTGCTGCTGCTGCTGCATATCAGTGGGACCCTAAAATTCTCCTTCTTCTTTATGCATTGGTTTCGTCTCGTCGCATCTTTCATGTATGCATTTCGAATGAGTTCATGTCAATTTTCCTCAAGTCACCCACTCTGCCCAGCCGGCTGATGTCGCTCGCTGTTTATCGTTGACCTAATGTCCGATTTCATTGTGACCTAGGGTGGTCGCTTAGCGTAAGCTTAAAGCTTAACACCTATCAAGATTCGCTGAGATTTGATGTAGGCTGTGAATATATACCGTCAGCTTCAGAAAGATAAAACGTACATTCTTTCCTTCCTCACCACATTTGTTATATATATATATATATATATATTGGTTTTGTTCTATTTTTGTCGCTGCGTACGTTATAGTTAAGGCTGCT
>NC_087219.1:1458407-1460907 GCF_015104395.2 Macrobrachium nipponense | reverse complement strand
GGCAACAGTGCCGCCTCACGAGCACCAGAAAGCTCGAAAAGATGTTTCTTTGCAAGCGTGTGCTACCGAAGCTGAATGAGAGGGTTATGAATTAATCATAATGTGGAGAAAGGCAAATCTGAGACTTCTGTTCTTGGTTATTGACCGCAGAATATTTGCCAAAAAAAAATAAATAAATAAAAAATAAAGTTGCAGAAATGTATAGTATCATGAACAATCATACACATGTCAAAATTTGGGATATTCCAATAAGTTTAGGAGAATAATTGCAACGGTTGGGAAAAAGAGGTATACTGTCTTAATATGTTTATAGACTATTGATTATAATTCCTTTATCTATATATGCAAAGGGGACAATGTTTGTACACTTACTCGAAGAACAAATAAAGAAATTGAAGTTAAATACGTATGTATTCTTATACAAGCATACAAATGTAAGCGTATATACTATATGTCCCTCTCTCTCTGTATATATATATTTATTGTATATGTAGTATACATATATATATATAGATATATATATATATATATATATATATATATATATATATACATATAGATATATATATATATATATACATATATATATATTATATATATATATATATATATATATATATATATATAAGATATACATATATATATACATATACATATATATATATATATATATATACTATATAATATATATATATATATATATATACTATATATATTATATATATATATATATATATATATATATATATATATATATATATATATATATATATATATATATATATATATAATATATATATATATAATAGAAGAATCATAGGGGTAGCAGACCCGACCAACATCCAGGTTGAAGAGGTAAAGGCATGTCTTTTCACAAGTATCGTTTATTACACCGACGTTTCACATCACATGATGCATCCTCAAGGCTGGAAATCATATATTAAGAATACTAAAATCATCACTCACTCATAAAAAATCTAAAAAAGCACAACAGATATTTGACATTTCCACAAATACAAAATAAAACGAGAACTTGAAAGGATCACCTACCAAGGTAAGAGTTAAAAAGTGACTAAAAAGGCAGAGAAAATTAACATAAGAAGATGACTGACGAGACGTGGAGAGTAAACAAACAGGCAGTTATGGTAAAAACAGTTGCGTGGAAAAGGCAGTTATGCTAAAAACATTGTGTGGACGACGATTGGGTATTTAGTGTTGGTACATTGGTCTTAATAAGAAGGGACTCCAGCACCATCAACTCGTCGTCTCTACTTGCTGATCCAATAATCTTAAAATCATTGATGTCCAAGCGGGCACCACAAATCTGAGAGTGATTCCGAATATTAGATAATTCGGGATTGGACAATCTGCATCCTGTCCTAAAGCTGACACCTTGATGGGAGCAGAAACGGACCCTGAGAAGCCTCCTCGTACATCCAACGTAAGGTTCCCTGACTACATCTGGGACAGGTATATTTATAAACAATGTTGGATGCAAGGAAGGGCTCAGTCTGTCCTTCACTCTGAAAAAAGAACGTATACTTAGAGGATTTCGTGGGATCAACTTCAAATTAATTGCTGGCAGTTCATTATGAATTAAATTCATGAATTTCTTTTTAAAGCTTTTATCGTGAAGGAAAGGGAACTTAGCATAAATACATAACTTTGGAGCCGTATATATGGGAATAGGTGGTTTCATTTTAGTGGTTAGGAGCTTATTAAGGACTCTATGGAAATAATGGGATGGAAAACAATTATTGCTGAAGAAATTTGCCAAAAACTCCACTTCTTTATGAAAAGCTGACCAGGTGGAAGTCAGAGAGTATGCCCTGTGGAGGAGGGTAGAGAGAGAATTCAACTTGAAATTTAAATTGCATGAACTATAAAAATTGGTGCCCAACCCTGTAAAAGTATTTTTCCGATGAATGCTGGTTTGAAACCCAGCATCTTCCCTAGTGACACGTACATCGAGAAATGATAGAGAGTTGTGAGTTTCTTTCTCTACTGTAAACTTTATATTGGGGTGTTGAGCATTAATGAATTCTAAAAAGGAGTCGGCGTTAAAATCGTGTTTAAACAAGGCAAAGGTGTCGTCTACATACCTCTTATAAAATAATGGGTGAAAACTAAGGGGCAATTGTCAAATACTGTCTCCTCCAGGGATAGTTCATGAAAATATTGGGCGAAGGTAGGGCCCTAAAGGGCTTCCCATTGCCATCCCCTCCTGTCTGAAACAAGAATCATTAAAAATAAAGACTGTGTCCCGCACGGCCAATTCTAAAATTTGTTAAATAAGTGTCTATTAAAACCGTTAAAAAGGGAATCAGGTAATGGAAAAAGTTTGTTTAGTATGATCTCGTCGTCCTCCTCAACAGGAACATTAGTGAACAGGGACTCTACGTCGAAACTGACCATAAAAAGGTCGGAGTCCTGTATTAGGATATCCTCCTTGAAATCGGCAGCGCTTTTTACGTTATAAGCATTATTGGTGAGCGGTTCC
>NC_087219.1:1438407-1453407 GCF_015104395.2 Macrobrachium nipponense | reverse complement strand
TAAAGCAATAAGACAGGTATAAAGGTCTGATAGCCTGATCTCTCAGGATTTCTTGAGAACCAGAATGCTATATCCTCTTGCATGTGCTGATTAGTGCCGTCAGTGTACCTCACAGGGTGTACTTTAGGCCCTGCAACCCCTTTCATGCCTTTTACTGTAACTCCATTCATAATATCTTTCTTTTACCTTCTCATCAACTCTCTCCTGACAATGATTTCATAGTGCAACTGCTTTGAGGTTTTCCTATTACGCCTTTCAAACCTTACCTGCTGTTGATGTCCTTTTCAGCGCTGAATGACTTCATAGATCCCAGTGGTTGGCCTCTACTATATTCCATTCCATCCATGCTGGTGTTCACCTCTGAGGGAATAAGTCGTGATGTACTGCCTGTGTGATATATATATATATATTATATTATATATATATATATATATATATATATATATATATATATATATATATATATGAATAAATATCACATCACCGTGCACGCATAAATTCTCCGAGCTTCCAAATGTCCTTTAATATCTAATTCGACGGTGATTTGTAAGGTCGGAGTCGGTATAAACTTATAACCTTACTTGTTAGCCGAATCGATAACGTCACTGACGTCCTGATTTATTCTCTGTCCGCTGGACGGAGGTTCGAACCCACGAGAGGACGAAATTATTATCATCTTAAAAATTCCCCTACGGTTTACATATATGAAAATATATTAATTCCGAGGTAGAGCGTAAATTTAGAGATTAAAGGACATTTGTAGCTCGAATATAATATATATATATATATATATATATATATATATATATATATATATATATATATATATATGGCTTACCTTGCGTCTCTAATGTTTACATGGAATTGCTATGATAAACAAGGAGCCTATTTCTTCCAGCATCACAGTAATACAACAAGATAAATGAGACAGAAAAATAGAATAGCTAGTTGTAACGGCTCCTCCCTCCCTCCTAACACCATCTCTTCCTCCTCTGGAGTCCCAGAGGAACGGGAAAGCAAAAGCGAGATGACCTCCCCACTGATGTAACCTTTCCTTAACTTTCTTATGGAAGAAGAAGAAGAGGCGGAATGAGAAAAAAAATAAGAAACTTTACGTCGGTGGCCCCTTGGGAGACACGTCCGAGATCCTCTGCTGGAACCCACGGCTGAGGCGTCTCCCGTCGAGCCCCCGTATACTCTGAACGGACGGAAATCCACGGAAACGAGACGAAGAATAAAGGGAACAAGCGAGGAGGCCTGAGGGTTGGGGGAAAAAAGGAAGAGGATTTGGCGCTATCCATGTAATAGAATGACAGTCCGCGGGGAGTGTCTAAGGGCTGGGTTCTTTCTCCTGGCTACTCTTCTCTCTCTCTCTCTCTCTCTCTCTCTCTCTCTCTCTCTCTCTTTCCTGACTTCTTTGGATGCGAGAAGTGTACCTACGTTTTCTCACTGTGGAGCATTTTCTGATGATTCCTTGAAGAATCGATGAGCAAAAACTTCAATAGTCTCTTCTCTTTCTTTCGCATATTTTGATGTACCAATGTACCTCCCTGTCATCAGAGAGGATTTTCTATCATTTCATTAGTTGGCTTCCTCAGTCTACTGGGAATCTGATTGTGGAACTTCGGACAGTTATTGTTCAATGTTCTTTCCCTCAAAAGCTTTTGGCAAAATTCGTTTTAAAGAACTCTCAATATAAAACTTCGTGCTTGACGGTTTCAAAACCATTTGTTAGCATATTTGTAGGTTTTTAAGTGACACCTTTTCTTCCATTTCTTCAGTTTCTCTTTCTCCTATTCTGCTTCGTGCAATGATTGATTCCTCAATGTTTCTGGCTCCCTTACCTCTACGTCGCTTTGCCTTTTTGCACTCTGTCTAAGAAAAGGCTTTTCTCATCAGTTAACAATGATCTTCTGACGTATCTGAACAAGAATTCTCAAACTTATAAAAGTTCGCTGGCCCCAATCCTTGGTCGTACCTTATTCTCTCTCTTCTCTCGCTTAATTAATCGATTCTCTTTATATATATATATATATATAATATATATATATATATATATATATGTATGATATATATATATATATATAATATATCTATATATATATGTATGTATATATATATATATATATATATATATATATATGTGTGTGTGTGTGTGTGTGTGTGTATATATATAGTATATATAGAGTAATGAAGAATCTCAACTTTCGCCATTTTGAGTGTTTTTTTTTTTTTTTAAATCAAATATTTCTCAGAGAGATCTCAAAGCAATCATCTTGTGGCGTATCTTACTGACTATTACTTTACTTTGGTTTCACAGCTTTGATTTGCATATTATATATATATATATATATATATATATATATATATATATATATATATATATATATATTTATCTATTCATATATGAATTTCCATCACATCATCCTGGTTCATATACAGGCATTAAGCTACAAATACCCTTTAATATCCAATTCAGTCGTTGGCCGAGTCGGTAAATCACTGAAGTCCTGATTTCTCCTCTGTGCACTGGTTCGAATCCACGAGAGGACGAAATTATTATTAATATATAAAATATATTAATTCCGAGGTAGAGCGAACTGGGTATTGAAAGGATCTTTGTAGCTTAATGCATATATATATATATATATATATATATATATATATATATATATATACACACATATATATATAATATATATATATATATGGACTGGTAAAAATGTTCTGTTACAACAGAATTTTATCTAATAAACAAAAAAGGCGGAGCCCATAAAAACGCCAGAATATAGAGAGCAAATACTATATTTCAGAGACTGCTGCTGTATCTCTCTCATCTACCTGGAGAGAGAGACAGCAGCAGTCTCTGAAATATAGTATTGCTCTATATTTTGGCGTTTTTAATGGCTCCCTCCTTTTTATTATATATATATATATATATATATATATATATATATATATAATATATATATTATATATACATACATATACATATGAGGGAAGGAAACGTAGCTTAGCCGAAATTCAATCAATGCAGCATAATTCTCAAAACTTCCTGAGGTAACAATATCTGCCAAAAAGGAAAAATAAATGGAAAGAGACCGGATCCACGAAGGGAGGCAAGTACACCACACAAAAAAAAAAAAAAAAAAAAAAAAAAAACATTATGGGAAATCGATGTAACAATGAAAGTTGCCCAGTAATTACACACCGAGACGAACTCTGCCCTTCCCTGTAGTTATTTAAGGCTCGTAATTACAGAGGGCACCAGCCTATATCCTTCCCGTCTCTCTCTCTCTCTCTCTCTCTCTCTCCATACACCTGCGGTAGGGATCGGCTTCCTTCTCGTGTTCTCTCCTTTTACCTGTAATATATATATTGCGTCTTGATCTATCTGGGTTGGTTCTGGCACCCGCGTGCGTGAGTATGTGTTCGTGGTTATTCTTAGCCCAGGTATTTAGCTTTATTGTTTTTTTTCCGCGATATTTTCTGTCATGAATCACGTTTGGCTGCGTAATTGGTCGTTCCATTATTGTGAATAAAGTTGTTGCTTCTTATTGGATGCGTTTAGATGTGTCTGATATTCAATATGTTTCTCGCTTTTTAATTTTTTCATTTGCGGTCGCTCTTATCTGGTACCGAGCGGCTTCTCTGTTCTGTGAATGGATCCCATTTGATGGTAATAAACGTTCATAATTGTCTTTGGCATTTAAGAATGGCCTGCTTGTATTCTATTTTAAGGCTATTTTGGGATCGTATCTGTCATCTCATTTCTTACATTAGATTTCCGTTGACTTGTTTCCACTGTAAAATTCTTGTCTTTATGGTATCCCAAATATCCCAAAGAAAGATCAATCACTGACAGAGGAGGGATGAACCACCTCTATTCGCCTACTGATAAAGAAGTAGAAAACTTTTAAAATTCCCCCAAATAGTCTGAAGAAACTACCTAATTTCGCATATATGGGTATCGCAGGCTCTATGGCAGGTTGCTTTGTATATTGAGACAATGAAATGTGTGACAGGTTGCACGGAGAACGTTATTTTTACCGAAGGGAAATAAAAAAAATAAAAGCTCAGTCATAAGCAAAAATAGAAAAAGAACAGCCCTGTTGATTTTGGATAATAATAATAATAATAATAATAATAATAATAATAATAATAATAATAATAATTGTTATTATTATTATTATTATTATTATTATTATTATTATTATTATTATTATTATTATTATTATTATTATTATTATTATTATTATTATGTGTGGTATCATGTCGAAGGCTTGGGTTGGTTTTCCTTCTCCTGCTGTTCTTCATTACCATTTTGTCTATCAGGAGTTGGTCTTTTTTGCCCCTACACTTCCTTCTGCAGCCTTTCTGTTGGTGGGGGATTGTGTTTGTCTCCTCTAGGTAGTTGTATAGCCTTTCACTGATGATACCTGTAAGTAACTTCCACATTATTGGTAGGTAGGTGATAGGCCTGTAGTTACTGGCTATATTTCCCTTACTCTTGTCTTTTTGTACTAAGGATGTTCTTCCTGTGGTCATCCATTTGGGTGCATGGTGATTTGAGATACAATGCTGGAGTTGTTCTGCTATTCGTGGGTGTAGGGCCTTGAAGTTTTTGAGCCTGTATCCATGGACTTCATCGGGACCTGGGGCTTTCCAGTTTGGCATTTTCTTTAGTTGGTGTCTGACTGTGTCTGTCGTGATCTCTGTGAATCTTTGTTTTATTCTCCCTGATACCACACACATGGCTAATAGAATGCCTGAAAATATATGGGGCAGAGGAAAACACCATCAGCTTCCTCAAAAATACAATGCGCAACTGGAATACAATACTTACAAGCTCTGGAATAAGACTAGCAGAGGTTAATATCAGGAGAGGGATCTTCCAGGGCGACTCACTGTCCCCACTACTCTTCGTAGTAGCCATGATTCCCATTACAAAAGTACTACAGAAGATGGATGCTGGGTACCAACTCAAGAAAAGAGGCAACAAAATAAGCCATCTGATGTTCATGGACGACATCAAGCTGTATGGTAAGAGCATCAAGGAAATAGATACCCTAATCCAGACTGTAAGGATTGTATCTGGGGACATCAGGATGGAGTTTGGAATAGAAAAATGCGCTATAGTCAACATACAAAAAGGCAAAGTAACGAGAACTGAAGGGATAAAGCTACCAGATGGGAGCAACATCAAACACATAGATGAGACAGGATACAAATACCTGGGAATAATGGAAGGAGGGGATATAAAACACCAAGAGATGAAGGACACGATCAGGAAAGAATATATGCAGAGACTCAAGGCGATACTCAAGTCAAAACTCAACGCCGGAAATATGATAAAAGCCATAAACACATGGGCAGTGCCAGTAATCAGATACAGCGCAGGAATAGTGGAATGGACGAAGGCAGAACTCCGCAGCATAGATCAGAAAACCAGGAAACATATGACAGTACACAAAGCACTACACCCAAGAGCAAATACGGACAGACTATACATAACACGAAAGGAAGGAGGGAGAGGACTACTAAGTATAGAGGACTGCGTCAACATCGAGAACAGAGCACTGAGGCAATATCTGAAAACCAGTGAAGACGAGTGGCTAAAGAGTGCATGGGAAGAAGGACTAATAAAAGTAGACGAAGACCCAGAAATATACAGAGACGGGAGAATGACAAACAGAACAGAGGACTGGCACAACAAACCAATGCACGGACAATACATGAGACAGACTAAGGAACTAGCCAGCGATGACACGAGGCAATGGCTACAGAGGGGAGAGCTAAAGAAGGAAACTGAAGGAATGATAACAGCGGCACAAGATCAGGCCCTAAGAACCAGATATGTTTAAAGAACGATAGATGGAAATAACATCTCTCCCATATGAAGGAAGTGCAATACGAAAAATGAAACCATAAACCACATAGCAAGCGAATGCCCGGCACTTTCACAGAACCAGTACAAAAAGAGGCATGATTCAGTGGCAAAAGCCCTCCACTGGAGCCTCTGCAAGAAACATCAACTACCTTGCAGTAACAAGTGGTACGAGCACCAACCTGAGCGAGTGATAGAAAACGATTATGCAAAGATGCTCTGGGACTATGGTATCAGAACAGATAGGGTGATACGTGCAAATAGACCAGACGTGACGTTGATTGACAAAGTCAAGAAGAAAGTTTCACTCATTGATGTCGCAATACCATGGGACACCAGAGTTGAAGAGAAAGAGAGGAAAAAAATGGATAAGTATCAATCTGAAAATAGAAATAAGAAGGATATGGGATATGCCAATGGAAATTGTACCCATAATCATAGGAGCACTAGGCACGATCCCAAGATCCCTGAAAAGGAATCTAGAAAAACTAGAGGCTGAAGTAGCTCCAGGACTCATGCAGAAGAGTGTGATCCTAGAAACGGCGCACTTAGTAAGAAAAGTGATGGACTCCTAAGGAGGCAGGATGCAACCCGGAACCCCACACTATAAATACCACCCAGTCGAATTGGAGGACTGTGATAGAGCAAAAAAAAAATTATTATTATTATTATTATTATTATTATTATTATTATTATTATTATTATTATTATTATTATTATTATTATTATTATTAGAGAAACAAATCCATAGTTATGTAAATGTACTTTTATCTAAATTTAAAACTGTAAGGATAGCTTTCCCGAAAGCTATCCTTAAAGTTTTTAAATTTAAATATATGTACATTTACATAATTATGGATTTGTTTCTCCATTTGAAGACTCGAGCTACTATGAGGATTTTATTATTATTATTATTATTATTATTATTATTATTATTATTATTATTATTATTATTATTTATTCTTTTATTTTAAAAACAATAACAAAAAGAGTATTAGCTCCCTAAGACAAGACTGTTTTGGCCTTAACAAAAAAATTCCCGACCTCCTCAGGTGTCCCAAGGCACTAAAATGTTTAGGTCTTGTCCAGAAGCCTTTTAATGAAAGTACCCTGGCCTTAATCGCTCCTTCAAAACTTACCGGAACTTCCTCCAAAACTTTACGGGTCTCATCAATACAGGGCACAAAAGGTTCTGGGTGTGTTTGCGTGCGCGTGCGCGCGAACCTGGGGGGTCATTTTTCTTTTTTTCTTTTGTTTGCATTTTAATTTCTCCTCCTCCTCCTCCTCCTCCAGGGAAAATTGAGAGAGATGCTTTTGAAGCCATGGGTTCGCAAATGTTATTTTCCGTTGACTTAATTTCTCGACGTATTTTTACCGGCATGGAACTTCGCCTGTTTTTTACTTATTAATAAAATTCTTAATGTGTTGCAAGTTACTTGTCAACAGTGAAATTCTGCGTCGTATCGACATGTCCTGTGGGGACTGCGTTTGCTGGCAGAGTAGGTGTAACGGAAAGAAATAAAACTCTTTAAAAATGGTTACAGGTCATACTGGTTTTTCAAAATTAAATTTGCTGCGCTATTAGTTTGCATGTAGTTTGATCATTCCACATTTCTTGCAAGATGCTGAACATAAGTAAAGAATTCTTATACATTTAAATGATAAGATAGTATAAAATACCTTACAATTCATTTAGGTAGACGTTGAAGAGCAGAATAAGAAAAAAATTGCCTTTTAACGCAAGATACTGAACATAAGTAAAGAATTTTTATAACGTTTAAATGATAACATATTATATAATACCTTACAGTACATTTAAGTAGACGCTGAAAAGCAGAATGAGAACAAAATATCTGTTAACAAGAAAACGTACATTTAATGACAGTAACATTCATCGAATAATTGACAAAATTAACAAGCATCTAAAATAAGATAATCGACGGTCATTGAACAGCACAGATTACCAACTATAAAGATGGATACGACCAGACAAACTGACTTCGTGCAGAATAAAACTTGGCTCTTGCATCTTAACAAATACAACCAAGAACATTTCATAACAGCAACCAATGACTTCCAACAGGAGAAAGAAACCAAAATGGACATTTCATTCTATGCAAGACAAAGTTACTCTTTTATGATGAGATACAGAAAGACACAATTCACAGCGGAGAGCGATGAAGTACAAGTAACAGCAAAAGAACTGATAAGGTTAAATAATTCCCTTTTTTGCAGGTGTGTGTGAGAGAGAGAAAGAGAGAGAGGCGATAGGAAATGTACATAGGCCCTTAATAGATAAGGGAGGGACAAAGCTCATCTTGCTGTGTATTAACTTGGACACTGCATCACATCTCCACAACTTCATGATTCTATTATGACCTGCAATATTCGCTATGATCTTGCAACGGGCTACGATCACATCCCATTACAGGTGTCATTCAGTACCCCATCCCTCCCTACCGTGAACCCCCTAACTGATCGCCCACCAGCGGTAAACTGGGATTTTAAAAACCAACAGAAAACCAGATACTTTAGGGCGACCACGGAAACCAGGCTGCGGTCAATAGTTCAACCGGCAGACGCCTTACTTTGTACTAACACAAATTGTAGAAATGACCACCACAAGAGGGATCTGAATGAATTCTTTTCGAACATAATCTCCGCTATGCTTGCTTCGGGCAGGATTGCCTACAGATTTCGTCAAGGTAATTCTCGTAATATACCTGGATGGAATGACTTGGTTAAAGATCTGTATACATACTCACGAGAAATGTTTTTACTGTGGAGGCAAAATGGTAGCCCCAGGGAAGGGCACACTGCATTACTAATGAGACAGGCGAGAGCGCAGTTCAAACTTGCTCTTAAGCACTGCAGGTTAAATGAAAAACAACTAAGAGCCGATGCAATGTCTAGAAACTTAGAATCTGGTGATTATCCTCGTCTTTGGAAAGATATCCAGTCCTTAAATCCCAAAACTAAAAAGCTATCACAGAGAGTAGGGGAAGCAGTCGGAGACGAAGCTATTGCAAGAATGTGGGGCGATCACTTCAACAATATCCTGAATTGCATAAATGATCAAGATTCCCGAAGGGATGTAGATAACCTCCTTATTGACAACATTCAATTTCATTTTGCAGACCGTATTACGCCAGGTAACATCAGCGATGCCATAAACAGCCTACCTAATAATAAATCGCCCGGCTGTGATGGTCTTCCTGCAGAGGCCTTCAAATTCTGCCATCCGATAATTTACATTTTGCTAGCTGCCCTATTCAATGCGTGCATAATTCACCGGTTTCTTCCAGACTCCCTACTCTTAGTTCACTTGATACCATTAATAAAAAACAAGCTAAAGGACGCAGCTGACCCTGGCAACTACCGGCCGATTGCAATCACAACGATCGCATCGAAGATACTTGAGTCTGTTCTTCTAGTGAGACTTCTCCCCTTTCTAGACACCACTGACAACCAGTTCGGGTTTAAAGCAAACCACTCAACCGACACCTGCATCTACATACTGAAAGAATTGCTGAACTACTACCTATCATCAGCCTCTCCTGTTTTCCTTTGTTTTGTAGATGTGAGAAAAGTATTTGACAGAGTAAACTACCTGAAGCTCTTCCTGAAGCTGCATAAAAGGGGCACACCCCTGTATCTAATTGGCATTTTACATTGTTGGTTTTCCACACAGCAATTCTGTGTCAAATGGGGTAACGTATTATCTTACACCTTCGGCTCCCTAAACGGGCTTCGGCAAGGGGGCATTCTCTCTCCATACCTGTTTAACACGTACACAGATGCCTTGAATGTCAAACTGAACTCGCTCCCAATCGGATGCACCGTCAATGAAACAACTATAAACAACCTCTGCAACGCCGACGATATGGTTCTGATTTCCCCATCAGTGCAAGGTCTCCAACGACTCATCGACACTTGCCGCCAATATGCAGAGGAATTTGATATAATCTACAACGAAACCAAGACCCAGTGCATGTCGCTGCTCCCGAGATCGCTTAAGCATATTGCAGAACCTCAAATTTTTCTCGAAAACCATCGGCTGGAATTTGTGCACGAATTTCCGTATTTGGGTCACATTATCACCGACGACCTAAAAGATACGGCAGACATTGAACAGAGGCGTCGTAAACTATGTGCAGCTGGCAACATGATTGCAAGGAGGTTTGCCTTCTGTCACCGAGACGTGAAACTGCTGCTCTTCCGCTCATACTGCTATGGGTGTTCACTCTGGACGAACTATACCCGAGAGACCATGAGACGTATCGCTGTTGTGCACAATGACATTCTGAGACGCCTCACAAACACTCCCCGCTACCACTCCGCCACACAGATGTTCATGGAAAACCACCTGGACAATTTAAAAATCATTGTTAGGCGAACAATGTCCAGTCTGGTGACCCGAGTGAGAAACAGCAGCAACTCGCTCATACAAAGCATCCTAAGGAGTGAAGCAAGAAGAAAATCTAAATAGTGGGAAAGATGGGAAAATGAGGTCTTTGTCCCAAGAAGAACTTAATCTCTGTATTGGCAAGATGTCATCTGCAGTTTTTGTCATTATTACATTTATTGCTGATATTCTAATTTTTTATTATTACTGTGATTGCTATCAAGTTAAAGTTTTATTTACATTTAATTTATGTATTTAGCCCTCTGGACCTGACTACTGTAACCACCTAAGGTCTCTAGTTGAAATTTAAGTTATATAATATGTGCACTAACTGTTATTACTCTCAATGCATTTTTTTGTCTCACCAATATTATTACTGTTATTACCAGTATGATGATTGCTGGCTTTTGTGCTACCTCAGCTATTTTGTGGATAAGTGCCGATTATTCATTTTCTTTTTCTATTTTATCATGTCTCATGTATCTAGATTGTGTATGTTACTGTCTGTATTTTGTATATTCAATGTATATGGCCCTGAGCTGAAATAAAGCATATTATTATTATTATTATTATTATTATTATTATTATTATTATTATTATTATTATTATTGTAACATCGAGTCCTCATAGCCTTTGTGTTGGACCTACACACCTTCCAGGATCCTCTGGCTAGTTTTCTGGAGGATAACTGTTCCAGGATCCCAGGAAAGTTTTTCTGCTGACTGAATCTTACCAAGATTTGATACCAGGGTGGAGAATTTTTTTTTTTTTTTTTTTTGTGCTGCCAGTCACTGTTGAACTAAGCATTGTCGTATGTATCTGGTGATTGGTCGGATGTGGTGGAATGTAACAAGTGTGTAAAAGCATGGTGCTAGCGGCTCCATCCTACAGGGCTTGTTGAGAACAGAAAGGTTAATACCGTCTGCGAGACATCTCTCAGAAAAATGTAAAAGCATAAGGTGAAATTCATTTAAACACACAAATATATATATATTTATTATATATATATATATATATATATATATATATATATATATATATATATATATATATATATATATATATATATATATAAAACTAAAGGTTTTTGCCACGAAGGAAAAAATGAAAAGCGTTTTTAATACTTCGTGATCAAGTTAATATATATATATAATATAATATATATATATATATATATATATATATATATATATCAATTCAGTAGGGCTGTTAGTCCAGGAAAGTTTGTAACTTTTTTTTATTAAATATCTCCGTTTGTTACCATCCACTCTCAATGAGGTCATGTTAGAAATTGTACTATTCATGGACAGAACAACTGTGTAAGTGATAAAGTTAATATATACTATATATATATATATATATATATATATATATATATATATATATATATATATACACACATATATACTAAAATAGATATATATATATATATAGTATATATTGTATAGTATATATATATAATATATATATAATATATAAATAATATATTATATACTAATTTATATATATTTATATATATATATATATATATAAATATATAGATAGATATATATAAATATAATAACATATATATATATAAATATTATATATATATAATATATATATATATATATATACAGTTAGTAAAGAAAAGGTACCGATGAAAGCATCACGTGCGTAAGACTCATTACAAACCCGCTCTGCTAAACGCGTCTCGAGATAAGATTTCTCCGGACTTCCAGCATCCAGAGGAAGTCACGAGAGAGAGAGAGAGAAGAGAGGAAGTTCAAAGCGAAGGAGTAATTAGGAGAAAGAACTCGGCCTTTAGATACTCCCCGCGGACTCTCATTCTATTACATGGGTTGCGCCTCTTTCCAGCCCTCAGGCCTCGTTTGTTCCCTTTGCTTTTCGTCTCGTTTTCGTTGGTTTCCGTCCGTCTGGAATGCTCCCGGGAGCCATCGGGAGACTCGGCGATGGGTTCCTAGTGGACGATCCGGGACGTTTCTCTTGAGGCCACCAGAATTCCTAAGACTTCTTCTTCTTCTTCTTCTATAAGGAATGTAAGGAAAGGTTATTATATGAGGGAAGAGGTCATTTCGCTTTTCCTTTCCCGTTCCTCGGAGACTCGAAGTTGAAGATGAGATGGTGTCAAGAGAGAGGAATAATTGCTTCCACCTGTGATGGAATTGTTCCTGAACATTTTCTTCAGTACATTTACCCTCTGAAATGTTTGTTTGTATGGCGTTTTTACGTTGCATGGAACCAGGGGTTATTCAGCAACTGCACCAACGGCTTTACGTGACTTCCGAACCACGTCGAGAGTGAACTCCTATCACCAGAAATACACATCTCTAACACCTCAATGGGAATGGCCGTGAATCGAATTTGCGGCCACCGAGGTGGCAGGTCAAGACCATACCGATCACGCCACTGAGGCGCTGCTCACTGAAATGGCTGTTGTGCTTTTTGGAACGAATTTCGCGCATTTTTTCTTAATATTGACAAGCATATCTGGATATTAATGAGGTCACAGAGTTATTGATCTCTCTCTCTCTCTCTCTCTCTCTCTCTCTCTCTCTCTCTCTCTCTCTCTCTCTCTCTCTCTCTCTCTCTCTCTCTCCTTGTTGCACTGTTTAGTGACCTTCAGAACTGCTATATCTCTTCTGTTCCTACAAAGTTTTCCTCTAATGAGCAACGTCTCCTAATTCTTCGGTTCCAGCAGCCCTGCAATGAGCTTATTCCTGTGAACTGTCAAAAAGGCAACATACCAAATAACTTTTTGGAGTTTCGATCATTTTTCTTGGCGGGATCTTTCCTTTTTATTATTATTATTAAAATGGAATAAATACTTAGTGAGACCGCAACGCGAAACCGTCAGGATCAGTGATGTCTAGTGTTGTTGCATATCAAATAACAAATAGTATTTAATTATTTGTGCATCAAATGTTGAAGAGGGTAACAAAAACAACACTTACAATAACAACAACAACAGCCCCAGGGCTAATAATGTTAATAATAATACCGGCCGGGCAACAAACAATTACATTGCTGTTCCTGTAAATGAAATATAATTTGATATGCGGCCTTTACACGGAATCATCGGTCGAAATGATATAATTGAAATTGGCCCCGGCTATAATTAGTTTTTCATTTGTTTATAAATAGATTTATTCCTGTCAGAGAGAGAGCTGGTGTTTTTATTGCTGCCCCGACCAAGCATTAGCGCTCTCTCTCTCTCTCTCTCTCTCTCTCTCACATTTTCATTGTATGTAAACACAGACATCCCTATATATATATATACATATATATATATATATATAATTATATATATATAATATATTATATATATATATATATATATCATATATATGTATATATATATATATATATATATATTCATGATACTTATATTTATACTTATGTATGTATATAGGTATGTATATACATATATTATATATATATATATATATATATATAATATATTATATATTATATGTATACTATATATATATATAATATCATATATTCTATAATATCTATATATAATAGTATATATATATATATAATACTATATATATATATATATATATATATATATACTATACTATACAAGTGCATATTTCTGGATTTGTAAAAACGGCAACGCCAACTTAAATGTTCGATTTCATCACAATTTTTGGAAACGCTTTTGGAAACTCTCTTTAATAAGAATCCTTTTTATCCCACTGAAGAACAAGATGGTGAAATTCTGACGTCCACAGCAGGATTGGAACGCGCATTCGATAGATCAAAATCAGGTCATGTTACAGACTTGGCCGCGTGAAGGATTAAAAAAAAAAAAAAAAAAAAAAGAAGTTTATTGCCGCTTATGCAAACAGATACCTTTCCAATTCAGATGCATTTATGAGAGTGGGAAAAGATCCTTTCGCTTCCATTTTAGCCCAGTGGTCACTCCAGCTGTAATAAATGTACCTGAATTGGAAAGGTATCTGTTTGTGTGAGCAGCAATTGGCTTTTCGGTTACTCGGGGACGAAGGCTACAAACTACTTTGTTGTTGTTGTTGTTGTTCTTTTTGTTTGTGGGCGTGTTTGGAAGGTCCAATGAAAAAACCTTAAAGAGGTGTTTCGCATTAAGTTCAAGATACAGGAATTTTAGGATGGGTTATTTATGATTTATTTATTAGAATGAAAATGTAAGAGATAGATAATGTGCATGTTAAACAAAACAGAAAAATTATTTCTAATAAGATATAGCTTGTTTATTTATTTTATTTTTTCGTTGGTGAAAGCACAGGCTATTTGGCCGTAGATTTTAGCACGTTTCAATTTATTTGATGTACTGAATTTAGAGGCTCATATTTCTGTTCAGTTACTTTGTATTTCCACATGTAACTGAGAATATACGAACATGTTTACCTTGTGTCCTATTTATTTTATTCTTGATGTTAGTATTTGTACTAATTAAAAGTATCAATTACGAAGACAACTTCATGTCAAGTTAGGATTATAATGTTTGCATATTAAGCGTCATGGGAAAATCATGCAAGCGTCAGAGTAAAGCTGGAGGTCGAATCACGCCTTGTCATCCTTCTTGTTACCTCTGGGTTAACGCAGTCTGGCTATGACAGGCCGAATGCAGGTTCTAGCACCGCCATCTTGAATTCAAGATGGCGGTGGTTCTAGTCTTGCCAAGGACGCAAGAATGTCTTCATTTGGATCTTAATACTTT
>NC_087219.1:1430907-1433407 GCF_015104395.2 Macrobrachium nipponense | reverse complement strand
CTAGAAGGGTAGAATACAGTGGTCGGGAATTACTCGCTGACATGAGATTCCAAGAAGTTTCTGGCCACAGTAAAGTCTTTTCTTCGTAATAACTAATAAATTGAAGGACGTTTTCCTCACTCCAATCAGCCATGGTAGACATATACATACTGAATGACCAAAACAAGGGACTCTACTATGGACGGCCTTGTTAATAGTCAGTGTCAACAAGTTCAGCAACCTCTGTTGTTACACGTATGATACAGGTCCCGTCCACACAATGCGTAACGTGGAAAGAGACCTCCCTTTGATTCGGGGCCCAAAAACCGACAATTGCCGGGACGGAGGGCGAACGGAGCCTCGAACCTCGCGGGTTCGGGGTTCGGGTTCGAGGAAGCGTCCACACTTGCGTTTTTGTTACAAGAATCGGTTACAATACAAGGTTCGGTTCGCACGTGTGTACCCGCCTTTAGAGTTCAAGGTGGTAATCATTTTTGGTGAATTTTGGTGAATTTGGTGATACTGGTGATACTGATACTAACATGGGTGCTTGTAATGATACTAAGGGTGGTGATATTTGTGAATATGGGAGGTACTGACCACAGATTTAATGGTGTTTTATCGGAGAATGCTGTGTTAATACCTGTTCAGAGACTATGGTAAAAGTCATATTGCGAATACCTACCAGTCTTCTTTAGCCAGTGTGGGGGGGGGGGTTCCTGTGATAACCTAATTTTCCTTTTTTTATGGGTCCAGTAGATAATTGCTTGAAGTCTACGTGAGTCACAGATGTTACAGGTGTCACGGGAACAGTCAGTGACATTGATTTTTCTTTTCCCCTTTTGGACGTTAGCTATCGCTGACGTAAGTTTTTTTTATGGGCGAATTTGAATTTATTTTTCTCTCCGAACAGTTTGTGTATATTTTTAATATCTCAGTTCGTGACTTGGAATCATTGTTCGGGAATGTGTTTATAATTTCAGCCGTTTGATGATGCAGAGAGATTTAGGGGAGAATTTTTGCATTTTTGAATGTTTACATGATGGCACTACACTTTTTTTCTGGATATTTGTGTTCCGGAAATTGTTGATCTCTTGCACAATTGTGTTTGTGGCAACTTTGCCAGAGATAGGAAACTTCATTAAGTTTCTAGTGGCCAGTGCCATAGTAAATATGGGGAAGCCTTTGTTTAGACACTTTGGATTTGGAGTTTTGTTGTAATGAGTTATGGCACACTAATGATTTTTTTTTAGAATTTCCTGGGCAATTTTATTTGCAGAGTTTTTGCCCTTCTCAGCAGTTATGCTAAACAAAGAGTTTATAGTTTTTGTCTGTAACATTGATTTCCTTAGAGAGGCTTCTCGAGGTTATTTTACTGGACAATTGGAGATATAATACTTTGGCCATGTGATATATTGTTTAGTTGGAGATAGTCCAGAATTTAGGCCTATGGTGGTAAGAGCTATGTTTAGTTCGATTATTTTTGCAGCCTTTTTGGTGCAAATGGAAACCTTTGTGAGAGGAGATATGTGGCAATATTTTTTAGTGTATCAGCTAGATGCTTTGAGTGCATTTTTCGGGGACGGAGTTTCATTTTTTTATTACCCTGCTTGGAGATATAACGATTTTGTGCATACTTGGTTTTTATTCCATATGTGATTATTAGTGAAATAGAAGGGAATATGGTGATATGTGGTTATTACTGAAATGGAGGGGAATATTTTTTATTGCTGGGTGGTATTATTATTAATATGGTGGTAAGTGGGTGACATTAATCTTTGGTGGTGACTTTTTTTTGTGGTTATGATTTTTGTAGCTGAATTTCTGTGGTTTTACGAGCCAAGAAGAGCGGGTATTGGGGTTCCTTTGGTGTTGTGGCTAATGGAAGCAAGTGACACTACTGCATTGTGGTTTTATGGAGGTGTTGTATTTTTATATTCACCAGTGGTTATTTTGGCAGCATATAATTGTGGAATTTTGGTTTACTATGGTTTATATCCCGAATAGGTTTTATGTAATTGAGTAATATCATGGGGGAGTTATGTCTTTGAAGACAATTTTTTGGGTACCTTGGTGATCTTCTGGAGATAATTTTGTGAAATGCGATTACATGGTGTTAGTATAGAATTTTTGGAGAATAATGGTGTTAGTATAGAATTTTTGGAGAATAATGGTGTTAGTATAGAATTTTTGGAGAATAATGGGTTTCTGATGTTGTAAGTCTGACTAGACAAATCAGTAGTGTAGTTCGAGCATCTGAGGTGTTCACAGGTGGATTTTAGCTGATAATGCTTTGATGAGTCCGGTTGCTGCCTTTTTTCCTTTGTTGGTGATTACTCGGAGTTTTGCACTATTCTCTGTTGACTATGGTATTTCACAGAGATCTATGAAAGGGGGTTGTGTCCGGTCATTTCTGATCGATGAAATTGTTGCGATAGCAAATTCTGTAACGATACATACTGCATTTATGAGGGAAAATGTTGGATTATGTACATTATGTATATTATGTGTGTTCTGTGAT
>NC_087219.1:1410907-1423407 GCF_015104395.2 Macrobrachium nipponense | reverse complement strand
TATTTTCGGGTCGTTTCGTTCAACATTGTTATTAAAGATAAATAGCTTGAGGAGACGCGAAATGAAGGAAAGTATAGAATAAATGACAAGTGTGGCACAGGGAGAGAGAGAGAGAGAGAGAGAGAGAGAGAGAGAGAGAGAGAGAGAGAGAGAGGAATGTTTGTGTTTTTAAAAATAAAAATTAAAAATGTTTTCCTAAGCTTATTTTTAATGGTACCAGGTCCCGTTTGTTTTCTCTTCCGCTTTAAAGGAGGAGAGAGAGAGAGAGAGAGAGTGTGTTAAACTTCCAAAAGAAATTTTCCGAAGTTCAATAGAATGGGCGTCAGATATCGTTCTTCTCTCTCTTTACAAGAGAGAGAGAGAGAGAGAGAGAGAGAGAGAGAGAGAGAGAGAGGGTTAAACTCTGAAAAGAAGTTTGTCGAAGTTTAATAGAAAAATGAGTGTCAGATGCCCACTTTCCCTTCACTTTAGTTTGAGAGAGAGAGAGAGAGAGAGAGAGAGAGAGAGAGAGAGAGAGTGTGCTAACCAACTTGGTACTTGCAAGACAGCCTTGCGTACATGTCTGTAGAGGCTGGAAACCCTCAAGTTACTTATTTCTGACGTGGCCCACTTTATGAAACAGTACATGTAAGTTTCCTAACTAAATTATTGTTGTCTCAGCTACCTACTATCGTTTCCAGAGGCCGTGTAATAGTGTTTTTCCCAAATATCTAACAAACCGGCTTATGAATTTCCATGAAACTACAGCAATGAATGTTTTCAAACATTGACCTAATTTTTGGTGGTACAATGAATTGACAGATGTGCTTAATTAAGCCGTTTACTCTTAGAAAAAAGAGGAACTTCTTCCCCTCCTTCAGAGCGTTTCGAAGAAGTGGTACTTAATGACGTAACTGTGACGCAGAGGTTCCCCTAACCCTCCTTCGGTGTTTACACCTTTGGCTATCCTAGACTCCCCCCCCCCCCCCCCCCCCCCCCCCCCCCCCCCCCCCCCGCACCCCCCCCCCCCCCCCCCCCACCTTTCTTCTTGCCTTCTTTCCTTCATTCCCATTGTTATTAGGCTACCGAGTAAATCCCTGTTAGGAAAGACTGTGTACTGCACATATAAAATGAGCCGGAAGAGCAATAAAATGTTTTATGGTGGTAGATAATGATTAGATGGTTAACACAAATTATCGAACATAATAGAAGATGTTTTAAAACAGGGGTGGGGAATCGCACTAAGAGATATTCTACTCGGACTCCTACAAATTTTAGATTTGCGACTAAAAAAAAAAATAAATAAAATAAAATAAAAACATTAGTAGAAATAGAAAACAATTTTTTTCCTTGAGAGAGTTTTATATTGGAATGATGTTATTGGGGCAAGACTGGAGCAGGATTCAGAAATAATTTCACCGACTTCGACTCCTACCTCAGAGCCCTTTTAGTACATCCAAGGTAATCATCGGCATGCAGTTGTAGTAGTAGCTCTGAACTATTTCATATAGATTCGACTTTAGTCAATGCAAATATGTTGCTTTGTCCTCGCCATTGCAAAACTACAATTGCGCTGAAACTCTTCACCATTTACAACAGAGAGAAAGAAAGAACCGCCTGAAAATTAGTATAAATCGGTAAGAAAAGTATGACTTTAATAAGTACATGATATATTGCAATATACTGCTAGCCATATATATATATATATATATATATATATATATATATATATATATATATATATATATATTTGTATTTATTTAGATTTTTTTTTCCTACAGGCCATGTGAACGAGTTGCTGATGCTATGGGGAAAATTCATTTTTATGCTTCCCTGCGAAAAATAAAACCGGCGACTACAATGGAGAAATGAATTCAGAGATATTTATTCGGTGGCTAACATCACAGCTCCTGCCGTCGCTTGAGGATCCTTCGGTGCTGGTGCTAGACAACGCCCATACCATAGCCAATTGACAGGAGATAGCCGATGCCCAACAACAGCTACAAAAAAGGAGATTTGGTTAACTGGCTCAGGTCTCGAAAAATACAGTATCCAGCTCACGCAACACGCCCTGAGCTTCTAAAGATATGCAGGGGCAACCGGCCGAAACCAGTTTACATTGTGGATAATATAATCCGTGAATGGGGCCATGAAGTGGTTCGCTTTCCCCCTGCCAACTCCTGAGATCAACGCCATCGAGCAGGTGTGGGGCTGTATGGAACGACAGGTGCGCTCCTCGTTGCAGCGGTTTACCCGTGCTGATCTCTTTGCCAGGCTTGAAGAGGCCAGGCTTGCTGTAACAGGGGAGACGTGGGCTGGCGCTGTCGGAGATCAAGATATTTTGAAGATGATTACTGGCTTTCAGATAATATTCAAGACAGTATAGATCCGATCATCATCAACATTGATAGACGAGGAAAACGATCTTTTCCTTGAGACTGATGATGAGTAAAATGTATAAGTGTCCATTTCTTTCTTTTTTTTCATCCCTCATATACTATGCTTTCCAGCAATTGGTGATACCATTATTTTGGAAAAGCAAAGCTAATGAATACTTTGATACGAGTATATCAGCTTGGCATGTAGACAATGTCAATTGATTTCTCAAAGTAAGGTTGATTGGTTCATTAATTGAAGTCTGGTATAATTCCAGCGACAAAGTCGCAATGATATTTGTCACATACCTTTTAAGTAACAAAATACGTACTGGTACTTAACTAAATAAATATATAAAAACTATAGGTTGAAATATAATAAATCTTGTGTATGTATGAGCACACACACACACATACATATATATATATATATATATATATATATAATATATATATTATATATATATATTATATGAATGATTTCAAAATTTATCAAAAGGCCGATGTCAATGCCCTTATATGAAACATCTTTTAGAAGACTACCTTTTAAGGAATTCAAGCTACTCTCTCTGGTGAAATTGATATGATAATTATAACAAACAATGCTCTCTGTCATTTTCTTCCTGGCTATTGATGTATCGAGTAACCTGTGTTGTGTGGAAGAATGAGTCCTACGGCTTAACCTAAAGAAAACTATATTTCTATTGCTTTAGCAACACTCGCTTGAAGTGCCAAGTGTAGGGTTAGCATGGCTTCTTTTCGTCCTGTCATAAGTCTCATTCTTGATATTCAATGTAAGTGAGTGGATAAGATATAAAAGGTTGGTCTTGTGTTTAGGTAAAGTCTAAAGTCACGAATCACATTACCAGGTATGCTGAACTTTTACTGACAAAAGAATTTCGTATTGCTTGGGGTAGGTCATATGACAATTATCTATAGAGTTAAACAGGTGTTTAACAACTCGGGGGTGGGGGGTGGGAGGTACCGGGAAGAAACGTTATACCAACGTCACTGAGGGACGTCATCACTTTGGCGAATGTGTGGGTGGCTAAGACTGGCTTTAGCCTCATTTTCTTAAGTAAAAAAGTTAATGAAACGTAATTGGCAATGCACAGTACCTTTCCCAAATTATTAAGCCATTGGATGAAGCGCTCCCTGCTTTGATATCATGGAAATCCATCAGTTTTTTTATTTTGGAGTTATTTAAAAAAAAACACTATTACACGGCCTCTGGAAACGTTTAGTAGGAGGGAGTAGTTTCTTTTTTTTTCTTTTTTTTTTTTTTTTTACTCACCCTTTCGTCAGATCATCTAAGCACTAGCGGGCGGATCCAGAAAGTTTTCCGGGGGGTGGGGGGGGGGGGGGGGGCCACCAATTTTCATATTCTAAACTCACACAGATATATATATATACAGTAATATATATATATATATATATATATATATATATATATATATATATATATATATATATATATATATATATATATATATATACATTGTAAGTAGAAATTATGAAATGGTCAGCAATCGCCTGTTCTGTCAGGTAATACCGAATCCATTATTGTTATCATTAAGTTTATTGTTATTATTTTTTTTTTCTGTGATATTATTTCTATAATGGATATTTTATTGTTTCTCATTTTTATATCTCATTTATGTTATTATCTAAATCTTCAATATTATTATTATTTTTGTCATTATTTTTTTCAAGGGGGTGGGGTTGGGGAGGGGGCGGGGGAATTCGCTCAGTATATGTACTAGTTTATCGGATGCTCACTGATTTCTGGGCATAACTACTGGCATAGCCTCAGGCACCACTTTTATGATAGTCAATTTAGGTTTATTTGAATTATTGCAGAAAAACAGATGCTCTGCGGTAAAGGATTAGAAATATTAAATAGAATGCACAAAAAGATGGAGACAGACGCAATATGAATTGGGACCATTCTGGAAATCGCCATTCCATTACCAGAGAGAGAGATATATTGGGAAAGAGAGAGAGAGAGAGAGAGAGAGAGAGAGAGAGAGAGAGAGAATTGTCTTTTGGTGTCTGAGTCCAGACATAACTATTTTCAATTTTTTTTTTCACCATGGCTTACTTTAAGTCAGACTGACCTAGAATTTTAAGCCACACGTCTCCTTTGAAGTAAAACCTGGCCCTTGCAAAGTTGACCTTTGACGGGCCTCGACTCGGATAAATAGAAGATTTTTTTTAACATTCGTGTAAACTCCCATCCGTCCTGCATGGCTCACATTCCTATAGTACCATGCGGTTTCACGTCATAAATGCGAGTTATTTCACATGAATTATGCTCTCAGTAAAGATGATAGAAAGCCATTTGTATTTCGGGGTCCCAAGTCGAGGTCCCCAGCAGTGGGAGCTCTGTGTCAGTGAGGAAATACAAACGGGATATATACCACACCCGGCCCAACTTGCGGATGAGCCGATATGACATATCTCGTTAATAGCTTGGGAGAACAATTTGTGTCGGGTTTCTCATATCGCTAATGGCCTCAATACTGCTGGTGGAGATCGCCGCCTTGTTTTTTACCCAGTAACGTGGAAGGGTTGTCGCAATGTCTGTGAATGCGGTGCTCTTAATCGCTGCTGTTGCCGCAGAAAAGAAATTACAAAGCGTTATTTGGGCCCACATTAGAAGCACTTTAATCGCTTAAAAAGTTCTGTGTTTTACGGGGAATAGTAGATATTTTACATTCCACGAATTGATACAATAACTTAAGACAGCCAAGTCTTGGGATGGTCGAAAAATGTACTGTGAAGGTCTTGTTCTGATAGTTTCGTGTGCATTGTTCAGGATTTCATCGTAGTACAATGATACTGATTATAATAATACCTATTTTACGACTTTCCTAGTGTTTTTCAAAAACGTATAAGGTCCATGTCTTCTCCACAAACATTGAGTAATGAATCATCAGCATAGTGTCTACAGTTTTACATGAAACATCATCTCCGAGACTTGCACTTCAACATCCATAAAGATATGCATTAATTTTATTTTGAACTTTTAAAAAAAACTTCCCTGGGTTCAGGCCTCATCTCGCAGCAGATCCATGAACGCATCTGGCATCCTCGTCTTACATTAGATTCCTAGTATCCCTTACAGGCCTCATCTGACCCATTACTCATCTCACAGCAGACCCATAAAGGCATCTAGCATCCTCGTCTTGCATTAGAGCCCTAGTATCCCTTACCCACAATCCAATTAACGTTTATTAGACAAACTTTCCAATGGAGAATGAATCGAGAGTGCATATGAGTAACAGCCACGAACCGCCGTAATTGAATTTCTGAATTGATATTCCATTTATATTGCAATTCCAGCATTAATACAGTTTCCGTAAGTGATGTTATGTTAGATTAATCCGTGGTAGAGTGATGCTCCTCTCGCTCCACAACATTCCCGTCTTATTTCTGAACATTATTATTATTATTATTATTTTTTTTTTTTTGCTCTATCACAGTCCTCCAATTCGACTGGGTGGTATTTATAGTGTGGGGTTCCGGGTTGCATCCTGCCTCCTTAGGAGTCCATCACTTTTCTTAATATGTGCGCCGTTTCTAGGATCACACTCTTCTGCATGAGTCCTGGAGCTACTTCAGCCTCTAGTTTTTCTAGATTCCTTTTCAGGAATCTTGGGATCGTGCCTAGTGCTCCTATGATTATGGGTACAATTTCCACTGGCATATCCCATATCCTTCTGATGTCTATTTTCAGATCTTGATACTTATCCATTTTTTCCCTCTCTTTCTCTTCAACTCTGGTGTCCCGTGGTATTGCGACATCAATGAGTGGTACTTTCTTCGTGATTTTGTCAATCAACGTCACGTCTGGTCTATTTGCACGTATCACCCTATCCGTTCTGATACCATAGTCCCAGAGGATCTTTGCCTGATCGTTTTCTATCACTCCCTCAGGTTGGTGCTCTTACCACTTATTACTGCAAGGTAGCTGATGTTTCTTGCACAGGCAAGAAACATTATTATTATTGTTATTATTATTATTATCATTATTATTATTATTATTGTCATTTAGTAGTAGCAACAAAGGCCATGTTCTTGATTAGCGATTTCCAATAGGATACAAGTGTCATTTGTGAAAGAAAGAGAAAACTAGAAAAATCAAACTTGAACCCATTAATCAGTGAAAGTTAAACCAAGAAGTTGATCGCTGTTGCGTGAAAGTCAAAAGAATATTCTTCTTTGGAATTTTCCCTTTCCAGCGAAGTTAAGAGGAGCTCTTATTGTCGCTTTGTGCACTTGTGACCTCGCGATGATTAACTCTAAAGGCCCCCATATACTGAACGATTGTCTGAACGACTGTCTTAACGATTGTCGTTATCGACTGACACACACACACACACACACACACACACACACACACACACTATTCATACAGTATGAACGATCTCCGCAGAGATTTCAGTCTGAACAATGATTTTGTCTCGAGAAGACATGATTGTCTCTAGAAGAGACGCGCGCGATAGCGTTATATCGGCAAACAAACCCATACATTGAACTACCTGTCTATGACAGACTTAATTAAGTCGCAAGCCAGCAATCTGGTCGTGACAGATTCCCGCTGAGATCGTTCAGACACGAAGCTCCGCCCTCTTTTTTTATTCAGACAAGCGCCATACACAGTGTTTTTGCGAACGATACAGACAGTCGTTCAGACAATCGTTCAGTGTATGGATGAGAGCCTTAAAGAGAAATTGGCTCAGAGTCGACGCGTTGCCTTGGAAGCAATCTCTCCCCCAAGATTTTTCCCATTACTGAGAAAGTTTGAATCGCGGATCGCTTCCGTTACACCTTTCAAACTTACCTAGTACTTTCAATTACCTTTCCAGCGCTGAATGACCTCAAAGGTGCCAGTACATGGCCTATGAACTAAACTCTATATTCCATTCCTATAATTACCGAATTCCGAAGACGGGAATTGAGAAATTCCAGTGGCTCAGCGACAGAAGACAAATTACGCTCTTCCACTTGCCAGAATGCAAATCGTTCATGAGTCGGATGAGAAAAGGAAAACCTAATGAGGATTGTTAATTGTGCGCCAATGGCTTCTGGAGTTTTCAGAGGAACTTTCGCTTTACGAATTCATTATGTTTTCTTGCTCATTTTCCCTTTTGCATCTATTTGAGTCTGATTATCTTTCATTTTTTCTTAGCGCTAATGGAAGCTGTAGTCTTCCCCTTCGATATCTCCAGTTCACCTCTCTCTCTCTCTCTCTCTCTCCTGCAAATCCAACATCTAATTAAAGTTTACAGCAATAATCGTGGGAGCAATTCCCCTCTCTCTCTCTCTCTCTCTCTCTCTCTCTCTCTCTCTCTCTCTCTCTCTCTCTCTCTCTCTTCTCTATCCTTGATGAATCCCAACATCTAATTCAAGTTTACAGCAATTAATCGTAGAAAAAGTAATTCTTCCTCTCTCTCTCTTCTCTCTCTCTCTCTCTCTCTCTCTCTCTCTCTCTGTCCTGCTGATCCAACATCTAATTCAAGTTTACAGCCATAATCATGGGAGCAATTCCCCCCCCCCCCCTCTCTCTCTCTCTCTCTCTCTCTCTCTCTCTCTCTCTCTCTCTGCGGATCCAATATCTAATTCAAGTGTGTAACAATAATCATAGAAGTAATTCCTCTCTCTCTCTCTCTCACTCTCTCTCTCTCTCTCTCTCTCTCTCTCTCTCTCTCTCCTGCGGATCCAATATCTAATTCAAGTTTACAGCAATAATCGTGGGAGCAATTCTCTCTCTCTCTCTCTCTCTCTCTCTCTCTCTCTCTCTCTCTTTCCTGCGGATCCAACATCTGGGGAGCAAAGTACTCCAAGAGAGTCCAGATAATCTCCTGGCAACCACCGTCATCAAAAGCTGATGGAATACGAAGGCTTGTGCCAGAGCTCCTGGATTTCCTTATTGGACAGACGCCATTAATTATTTCCGCAGTGCTGTCGTTGCGAGACAATGCTCTATACCCGACATTAGTTTAAATTGGTGTTGCAATGGTTACCAGACAAGGCTTCACAACCGCCATTTGTTTAAAGTGTTGTTGCCTTATTTGGCAAACCATATTCTGCATCAAGTTACAGAGTACGATGAGCTACGAGGATCAGGATGTTTCAAAGACTTGTTAGTCTACTCAATGAGAAATCATGTGCCCACTTATATCTAGGAGCAGGTTTTTACTGTTCATTCAAGGTTTCCTAAGGATTTTGTCTAGCTTTCTTTTAAACTTTTTACAACTTCTGGTGGCAGTTTATTCCGTGTGCCACATATGTTGTAAGTAAAGAAGTTCCCCCAACAATGGGATGTGTTGTATCTCTTCAGTTCTAGTTTCCATCCATTATTTCTTGCCTGGTTTTCATTTAACATAGATAGGTTACTGTCTACTTTTGTTATGCATTTCAGTATCTTGGATGTTCGTTTAAAGTGGTGCGCCGTCGGTTCTCAGATAACACTATATAGCTATCATCGGTTTAAAGTATATTACACTAGTTGCTAGACAATGCTATATACATGCAACATTTGTATAAAAAGTTCTGTTGCACTGGTTGCCAGACTTCACTGCCCGTCATGTCTCCCCCTATCCTCCCAATCCCCCTACCTACCCACCCCACCACCCGGGGAGGACAAACAGGTTTGCAGAAGGAGGGTGGAGGTGTCATGTCGCCCCAACCGTCCCGATCCCCAACCTACCCAGCCCCCTACCCATGGAGGACAAACAGGTTCGTAGGAGGAGGGTGGATGTGTCAAATCGCCCCTACCTCCCGATCCCCTACCTACCCAGCCCCCCACCCATAGAGGACAAACAGGTTTGCAGGAGGAGGGTGGATGTGTCAAATCGCCCCTACCTCCCGATCCCCTACCTACTCAGTCCCCCACTCATGGAGGACAAACAGGTTCGTAGGAGGAGGGTGGATTTGTCATGTCGCCAGTACTCTCCCGATTTCTCGATCCCCTACCTACCCCGCTCCCAACCCGGGGCGGACAAACAAGGAGGATCCACTCGGGTGCTATTATTATAGACGAGAGGTATTTCGTGTACTTTATATCCTATTCTAGCGCAATTATATTTGTACATAGATAGTATGTGAGTGAGTCAAGAGAAGAAATATAAAGAAGAAAGTAAGTATATACCAAAACATCTGCAGAATAGGAGAGAGAGAGAGAGAGAGAGAGAGAGAGAGAGAGAGAGAGAGAGAGCTCACGACGCAAATATGTAAACACCTCCCTCATTCATCTCCCAGTTAATTAAGTGAAAGCGGACAGGAAGCCGTTGGGTTCGCCTGGGAAAGATACACGCCAAATTAAAAACTTTTCGGCGGATTTTTATCCCAAAAATATTTTTAGGACCCTCGAGGGAGCACGGATGGACAAGCATACATTAAGCAGAGTCTTCACCGAAAATCTGGATCATTTTTGGGGACTTTTATGAAGCATCATCTTTACAGCCTTGCTAGATATACATATATATCCTCAGTCTTTAGGTGTAGGTTGCATTCATTTAATTTGATTTACCTTATTACTCAATCAATGACGTTTTACAGAAATGTCCTTAGGTTTATATATTTACTTAAAGTACCATCACTCTTTAATAGAACTGTTTATGCTCCTAATATATTAGTACCTTATATCATAACATTTTTGTCAATACACACACACACACACACACACATATATATATATATATATATATATATATATATATATATATACATATATATATATATATATATATATATATATATATAAAAGATCTCTATTACTTCTTCCAGTTTTAAAAGTTGAAATCTTAAGTGATAAAAAAGAACTTCTACTCTACGATGCTGCTATAGCTATTCATTCCCAGGACAACACCTGTTCCAGCCATTAACCTCTATTGTTCTTCAGAGCTACACTAGAGTCAGAATGGTGTTACCAGTACTGATAGAAATAGAGGGAATAAAAAAAGAATAAAATATTTAGTTATGAATCAAAGCTATGAATTAGTTCCTTTCATTAGTAGTCTTATTGTTACCATTACTAGTATTTCGCCTCCTCCTTTGCAAAATGCCATTTCTGCTGTAATCCATGCACATGACCAAACCAGAGTCCTGGATCATATTTAGGTGATGTAACCTGTCTGTGATGCTTCCCCAAATCACTTGGTTGCATCTGTTATCCTCGCCACGTGATCAAGCCACTTCTGGATGATCTGAGCACTTCAACTTAGTTTGTAAATTCATAATCTTCATTTCACAATGCTCAACCTCTTTTCACATGGTCAAACCTTCTCATAGCACTGCGGACCATCATAGCATTAAGATCTTCCCCCAAATCTTTTCAAAGGACCAAGCTACTTTACTTCAACTCAGTCTGTAAACTCATATATTCATTTCACAATGCTCCTGCTCTTTTCACATGGTCAAACCTTCTCATAGCACTACGGACCATCATAGCATTAAGATCTTCCCCAAATATTCTCAAAGGACCACACCACTTTGAATATTTTTCCTTTTTTTTTTTGGCCAGTGGTAAACTTTCTATACCATACCACCTCCAAGTCTTAAGCTCCCTTGGGAAAGCATTTCAAATATTCATACCCTTTAAATATTTGAGGCCGGCCATCGCACAGCGTTTTTATAGTCAAAAGGGATGCAAAACACGCCGAGATGAAAGAAAACTAGATAAGTCTACATGGGTGGGGGAAAAAACTTTTTTTTTTACTTAGGGAAAACAGGGAAATTTTCACGAGGGGAAACTGGTCTGATATGCAAATTTAATAACAGCTCGACTCCGTTTAAGGAAAAGACGTTAGACAACGAGAGAGAGAGAGAGAGAGAGAGAGAGAGAGAGAGAGAGAGAGAGAGTTCTTGATATGTGTATGTGTGAATGCAAGATAGAGAAAATATTAATGTATGAATGTATGTTTGTGTGTGTGTGTGAAAGCGAGACGTTTTTTCTGAAAAAGTCGAAGTTAGAGACACACAGACGGACAGACAGACAGACAGAATGGGAGAAACAGAGACAATCTGCTTTGATATGCGTGCGTTTTTGTAAGAGAGCGACGGACAAACAGACAAAGATACATAGTGACAGAGAGAATATGCTATCTGTACGTGTATCTATATATATATATATATATATATATATATATATATATATATATATATATATATATATATATATATATATATATATATATATATATATATATATATATATATATATATATATATATATATGCTTAAAATCACAGTAGATGCATGTGACTTCCTAAAATATGCGAATACCAGGAAAATGATAGTCAGAAATCCAAGCGCTTTCATCTTTACTAAGACACAGTTGGAGAGAAAGTTATCAAGTAAACAACAAGATCAAGAATACCAGATGGTTAATTGTCAAAAGGGTAAAAATTAAAGAGATAATCCAGGATTATCGGATATCACACAGTCACAAACCTAAACATAAATTTAACCCTAACAGAAACTACAAAGTATCCGTACAGTCCAAAACATGTAAAAACTGAATATATTAATTTTGTTGCTTATATTTATCTACAACTTTTTTCATTATGATGGCATCAAGTTTAAATAAACCAAGACTTTAATTGAGAACATTTCCATTATTTGACTTGATGAAACAAAATTCAATTATATTCCTTTTAACTGTGTCATTACATGGGATTAAGGCTCTTGCTTGACTCCAGTTAATAGGATGATCTAAATCTCTCATATGTACGAATAATGCATTCGATATTTGCCCAGTTCTCACAGAATATTGGTGCTGTTTGAGACGTTGTGAAAAAGATTTACCGGTTTGTCCGTAATAGACTTTATCACACTTTTTGCAAGGAATTTTATATATGCAGCCTGGAAGATCTTTAGGAGAAATTTTTATTACTAAACACTTGACATTAATATTACTGAAAACAATATTTATGTTAAAAAGCTTTAATATTCTTGGAATATCTAAAAACCTTTCATCATAGGGTAATTTTAGAATGTTATGCTTACTAAATTCAAGTTTGTCATTAGTTAAATAAAATGGTTTTCTAGCTCTTTTCCATGCCACATCTACAAAAGTCCTTGGGTATTCAAGTTTCAACGCAATATCATAAATATTTTTAATCTCAGCGTCAACAAACC
>NC_087219.1:1385907-1403407 GCF_015104395.2 Macrobrachium nipponense | reverse complement strand
TACGATTGTTTTGCAAGTGTCCCATTTATTCATAACAAAAATTTCTACCATGAATTGAAACTGTTAATAGAAAGTTTTTTCCCTGCAACTCGAATAAAACTAATACCTTGCAACCCAATGAATATCAGATCTTTGTTTAAACACAAGGAGAAACTCAGTCCACTGATGACCTCAGGAGTCGTTATTATTTAATTTTAATTGCCCTAGATGTAATCTAGGGAAGTACGTCGGCTCCACAAGGAGGTTACTCAAAGTGAGATTAGACTCTCATCGGGGCGTTAGTTATAGAACAGGTGTCAAATTAACTAATCCTGAGTTTTCATGTATACGCGAGCACACAAAGAAATGTAAAACATGACATGAATTACAAAGATTTTAAAATTATAGGCCAATCCCCTAACGAACAGCATTTAGCTATTTTAGAATCACTTTTCATTAAACAACTCGTTCCGCAGTTAAACACCCAGTCTTCCTCAACACCTCTGTATCTCCCGTGAGTTCAAGTCGAAGCTGACCCGGCCCGAATTGTCACTCGGTCTGTGCTTTCAGCACCTTATGGTATTGACTCCTCCCTACTCTTGTAACTTGCTTTTTTATATTTTGTTAACTTTTTTAAGCTTTTAATATGTATTCCGAGTTTGTGATTTTAACTTTTGTTTTATCTCTCTTTTAGCTTGATAATGGGACTTTTATGTCTTGAAACGTCGCGACAATAAAAGTACATGTAATGGGAATAAAGGATTGTCCTTCACCTTGTATCGACTGATATAATACATATATATATATATATATATATATATATAGATATATAGATATATATATATATATATATATAGCTTGATGATAAATAATAGTGCCAAGACTAGGAAGAACGTTCTTTAATATTACGAGCTTTCGAGGTTTAAAACCTCATCTTCAGGCTGAAAAATAAAAATGACACGGATGAGAAATCACTAAAAAATTACATTAAAATAAATTTTCTGATTAAAAAGCTTCAAGTAAAAAAAACATAAAATAAAACGAACATCACATACAAACTAAAAATTAAAAATTACGAAAAAACTCAAACAAAACTCAAGACATACAAAAACAGAAATAAAAATAAAAATAATATGAAAGGTAAACAAACTACCACACTCAAAAATAAAATGGCTAACGACCCACTTTGTGTACCTACTATGAAACTATATGATAGCTAGTTGAATACCGGACGAGTTGTTGTTCAATTCCGATTTCATTTTCTTAATAAACAGCGACTCTGAAATTAAAAGGTCCAGTCTATTTGAGCAAAAACACAGTACTCTGAATTCTTGGTGAGTGAAAGGATGGTCCTGTGCTAAACTGTGTTCCTTTATGGTAGAAAAAGGTGGTTTAGAAAGAGGAAACCTAGTTCTAACGGAAAGACCTCTGTGTTCCAAAATTCTTTGAATGGCAGAGAGAACTTTCGAAACGTTAAAGAAATCAATTAATTTTGGAAAGTTGTTAAATAATTCACCTGCTGGTAAATAACAACTCATTCGAGTGATGAGAAACTTCAATATGAACTTATTTTCAATGAGGTTCCATAATAATAATAATAATAATAATAATAATAATAATAGCAGGGAAAAACTCTCTATCGCAAGAGTATATATAATGTTCTAAAGGGTCCACAATAATAAAAATTTTTATAAGTCTGTGTATAATTTTTTAAACTTTACAAAAAGCTTTCGAACCCTTCCGTGGGTTCATCTTCAGTCCAAATGAACAATTAGTTACAACATGTACTGAGGTAAATTTAAAAACAAGAGTCGTTGAAGATCATTGACACCGGTCGTTAGCTCGTAAATGGACCAGGTAATGAAGAAAGAGGGCAGATAACTCCAACTAGGTGATTTCCTCTCCCCTATCAATCCTTCTGGCTGCAATTCTGTTGGATCTCCGCAATGGTTGTTGCAACGTTGCAGGAAGTCCTTCATCCGGGGGCGTAGATTGGGCACCGTAACCACACTCCCCAGGGGCAGCAGTTACCTGGACAGGGAGAGGCAAGGCGGAAGCAGCATCAGGAGAGGAAAAAACAGAGCCTGTCCTACAGTTAAAATCTTTTAAAAACCTACTAGTAATATAAAAATTAACAAATGGGTCTTCGTAGACAAAAGACTTGTTTCCTTTGAATAATAATAATAATAATAATAATAATAATAATAATAATAATAATAATAATAATAATCTTCCAAAAGCGTTCCTACCCCATGCAGAATGAAATCTAGCATCAAGACGTACCATGAAGCCAAAATCCCCAGTGCAAACTCCATCAGAATTTAATGCAGCAAAACGAGGCCAGTGGGGGGAATCGCCGACGACGAAATGTATAAGAAAGACGACTCAATCCAGCCGTGACGGCAATATTCAAAGCTAAGAATGGATAAGTCCTGTTTCCGAGGGACCGAAATATATATGGCCGGATGCTCTCTGCTCGGGGAGCGTCTCGATCGTCCGGATTGTGGAGGCTGATGCACATGTCAGTTATATGTTCGGTTCCATCGGGAGGGAGCTTATTCTTGGTAGAATCAATTTTTCTGTTTCAGAGTTCTAGTGTTATTTATCAATGTTATCTTCGGAAGATGCCCATGATTGTTATTATTGGAAAAGTAAATCCACATTAATATGTCTGTTTAATTTTGTTATTGAAAATACAAAGCAGGTCATCGAAAGCTTTCTGCTTTGTATTTTAAATAACAAAATCAAACAGACATATTATTGTGGTTTTATTTTTCCATTATATTGACTCGTGTGATTATGAGTTTTCTGTGAAGATTATTATTATTATTTTTATTATTATTATTATTATTATTATTGTTATTATTATTATTGTTATTATTATTATTATTATTATTATTATTATTATTATTATTATTATTATTATTATTTATTATTTCTTTTCTTTCTTTTTTTCTACCACAGTCCTCCAATTCGACTGGGTGGTATCTATAGTGTGGGGTTCCGGGTTGCATCCTGCCTCCTTAGGAGTCCATCTCTTTCTTGCTATGTGCGCTTTTTCTAGGGTATAGAGTCCTGGAGCTACTTCAGCCTCTAGTTTTTCCAGATTCCTTTTCAGGGACCTTGGGATCGTGCCTAGTGTTCCATGATTATGGGTACAATTTCCAGTGGCATACCCAATATCCATCGTATTTCTATTTTCAGGTCTTGATACTTATCCATTTTTTCCCTCTCTTTTCTCTTCAACTCTGGTGCCCCGTGGTATTGCGACATCAATAAGGGATACTTTCTTCTTGATTTTGTCATTCAACGTCCGTCTGGTCTATTTGCACGTATCACCCTATTATAATAATAATAATAATAATAATTATTATTATTATTATTATTATTATTATTATTATTATTATTTATTGAAAAGAATGGTACTCTGTATGCCCTTGTATGTTGCGCCTTCTCAACTTGGCATGTAACTTTCTCCGTATCAGCAGGCAACTTATAAAGCTGATTGCTGTCCGAAATTTATATATTATCCCGTGGCTTTGGGTGTCCTACCTGCCTTCTACAAGGGTGAATGGCACCAGTACATGCATGGAATATTGATACCCGACAACGGTGTCATTCAACCCCCTTGTAGATGGTACCCAGGACTACCAAAGCGTCAGGATAATAAATGGACATCGGACAGCTGCTCTGTACTTTACCGACTGAAATGAAGAAACTTGTAAGTCATTTTGAAAAGGTGCAATATAAGCACAATGGTATACATAGTAGCATTCTTTTCAACTAAGTTTGTCTCAGAGGGGTCTTCTTTCAAGACATTATTTTTACGAGCTTGATGGGGCGCGCTACGCTGCGCTGGAACAACACGGCGCTGCCCGTCATGTCTCCCCTATGTTCCTGATCACCTACCTACCCCGCCCCCACCCGGGGCGAACAAACAAGAAAAATCCACTCATATTATTATTATTATATTAACATCAGATTTAAAAAGTCTGTAATATTTAATCTCATGAATGATAAGGCATTGAGGACATTAGATTACCAGATCTCTGACGAATTAATACATTCAACAATTCTCAAGGTATTAGTTAACAAACACATGCATGTACACACACACACACACACACGGGTACAAACGTTGCCTTCCTTGACTTTGCAAGTTAATGTATCACCGACCGTTCTTTTCTTCATGAGAGGAGAAAATACGAAAGTCAATTTTTGTGGAAAGTGAATCAGCCTTTGGAGTAAGAAAAAAAGAAAATTCTTGTTGGAAAAAAATTCTTTTGATAATTAGCTTAGGATTTCCCGCGCGGAGGGAATCGTTGAAACAAAAATAATTCGCAAACAAAATCATTTCACTCGGAAAATGAATTCACTTTGAATCTGATAGGGAATTTCAGCGGTGGAATTCATCCCATTAAAAACTAAGCTAAGCATTTTTCTTTTCATGTCCGTCCTTCCTCAGTTTTACCATTCTCTCTCTCTCTCTCTCTCTCTCTCTTTGACAATTCAAATTTATGTATACAATTTGGGTGTGCTCTGTTTTGGTGTGTTGTACGGTCCGGGTGTGTTCTATGCCTCGAGTTTTTACCGTGCAACGCCGGGTACGTCAACTAGTATATATATGTTTGTAACTTCACTTTTTGTCCCTTTTCTCTTTGTCTGTCTGACCGTCTTTATCTCTACAGAAGCCTTCTTTGCTACCCACCCGAGACTCCGTCAACATTGACGCGCTTTAAATGGATTCCATTTTAGGGAAGATCAAGTTACCCGAATCTCTTTTGGCGAAAGTTAAGAATCGCCCTATTAAGTTCGACGGGGGACGCAGTAGAACGGAGATGGTATAAGAGGAAGGAGAATGTCGGAAAGTAACAGAAAACATTTGAGAAGAAGAAAATGGAGGGAAAGAGCGAGTAGGATTATATATATACATATATAGTATATATATATTATATATATATATATATATATATTATATATATATATATATATATATATATATATATATATATATATATACTATACATATATATACATACCATATATACATATACTATATATATATATATATATATATATATATATATACATATATATGTGCGTGTGTATACATGGAATGTATGTGCACCCGCGTGTAATAGGTAAGATGAGACAGACGTCAAGGCATATAGAGATTTAGAGTCAGCAGATGTTCTGTAAGAAAAACACAGAGAGAGAGAGAGAGAGAGAGAGAGAGAGAGAGAGAGAGTTTGTTAAATGAGGGTAGAGACATTACATACAGACAGACAGAGAGACAGACAAAGTTATAATCAGGAATACTTCTTCCATAATCTCTATGGGTAATTCCTCCCTTTCTTACCCAATTCCTCTTATGTCCTCCTTCCTTGAGCGATATCCACAAAGAGCGAATGACTAACGGTGAGATTCCGCTTCCGCCTTTAAGGAATATTCCTGATTTCTGAGAAATTCCATATTCCCCAAAGCCTGCAATGGGCAGGAATGTATTCGGAATCTCTGATGTATGATGTCGTAAGCGCGGGGGTTGTCGTGCGTGGCCATAAAATTATTTCCCGAAAATTAGAAATATTCTCGGAGATTAAAAATCTATACGCAGACTGGTATGGCGGCGAGCGGAATGGTGTTCCAGGAACTGGAATCAGGAAGCGCTCGTTCTTGAATTCTCTGGAAGGGGACGAATCGTCGTCGAGATCTTTGGATTTTTCTTCTACTCTGGAAGGAGGGTCGCCCTCGCATGATTATGGCTTGTCAAGCCTCATAATTTGGCGCTCGTTTTGTATGGTTTGGTGGTTGGAAGCTTTTCTTTTCTTTCCTTCTTTCTTTTATTTATTTTCTATTGTTTGTTTATTTCATAGTCTGCGTGCGTCACTCTACACAACAGAAGGATTTTTTATATATTAGATCCTAAATGTTCGAACGCCCTATTGCACAGACACACACAGTACGTACACACAATATATATATATATATATATATATATATATATATATATATATATATATGTATATATATATATATATATATATATATATATACATATATATATATATATATAAAATATACAGAGAGAGAGAGAGAGAGAGAGAGAGAGAGAGAGAAGAGAGAGAGAGAGAGAGAGACGTACAATATTCAAAACCATAGATATATAAATTGATAGAAAGATAGCTAGATAAACAGACAGGTATAGATATAGAGTTTTGCTATCGTATCAACCATAGTTTGGTATTTATTGCAACTCTCTCTCTCTCTCTCTCTCTCTCTCTCTCTCTCTCTCTCTCTCTCTCTCTTCTAGAAAGTTAGGAGGTAAAGCTTACATGAGTAAGAATTTAAGATCAATTTTATGAGAACAAATAAGATTAATCATAATTATTCAGAATTCCCTGGCGTTGGACGTATAGGGTCAAAAGAAAGAGAAAGTCTGATCACTTCCCCGCAAATTCCTCATGTAGGAAGAACTTTGTCTACCTCCTTACTGCGTCAGCGGTGGCTTGCTGCAAAGAACAGTTACCTCTCAGTTGCGTCATCGCCTACACATAGTTACCCCAGGTGGGATGCGATTCGGCCTTGGTTAGACGTATAGGGCCAAGGACACGGGTTTCTCAAGCGTTCGACATTTCCATGAATAACTCCCTTCTAGGAGATGAAAGTTCAATGTTTCTTTTCAAATTCTCGTAATGAAAGAAGTCACCCGCAAGTGTCGGCATTAAAAACGACAGTAAAAGTTTTATGACGTCGTTCAAGGTGACTTTCAGAGGAAGATATTCCCCATCCATCCCTGTCAACCTCCCCCCCCCCCCAACCCCCACCTCTCTTGCACCCGTAGCCGCCGCCGTAACCCCCCACCCCCGCTGATTCAACTTATCCACCTGTACTTCCTCCTTCCAGCGTGATTCCTCTTCTACACTCCCCACTTCTTGAGGTAACTTGTCCACCGACATTTTCCCAAATATTTTTAAAGGGGTCTTTTGGAATCACGCTACAGAAAGACCAGCTAATCTTGGCCAGCCCTACCCTAATTATCTCTCCTTATTAACTCTTCTAACTGCAGCTCCCGACCTAGTTAACATTGCTCCTTACCGTGTCACTTTCTGCACAAAATTCAGACAACTTGATAGATGCACAATTGGTTTAATCTGGTGGGTGTTGTGGGAGACAAGAAAGGGGGCACTAAAATTGGAGCCCCGGGGGCATCTCCCCGAGATGTAAGCAAGTACCCGGACCTTTCCCAGAAAAAAACGGATGCCATATCTCAAAAACTAACCATAGAATTTCCTTGAAAATGATCTCAGTATGTTTCGCACGCCCAAATTAATAGTCAGGTAAGATTGTAACCTAACCTAACCAAACCCAACCTAACCTAACCTAACCTAACCCAACCTAACCTAAAGGGCCATGTCAAAGAAAAAGACCAGAGCTGGTTTTTTTGTCCCCCGGGAGTCCTGACGAGATGGTCACGCTCGTCTCGCTGTTGGTTTCAATGGCATCAGGGTATAGTAATGCCATACTTTGTGCATAATGGACTCCTTTCGACGTACAGTCTCGTCAAAGGGGCAAAGAGCTTATTTGAGCACAAGGACAATTTAATCCATGACTCATGCATAAGGAAGGGTCCACCTCATCCGGCCACGTGGGTAACAGCTAAAATTCGAGAGCCAACACTGGTCCGCCTTTCTCCTTTCCGGGAGACAAATTTCACATGGCTAACAATTTCTTCCTCTTCATATTTTTCTCATTTTCTGACGACATCAGCTGCAACATTCCGGTCTGGAAATTGATTTCTATTGCATTGTGGATTTTCCCTCTGGAACATGACGCACTGAAACTCAATTCTTTCTTTCCTTTCTATCCTTTGCACAGTAGCCCTTCCACGATTTCGTGTCTGAGAAATATTCTGGTGAGTCTTTATATATATATGATATATATATATATATATATATAAATATATATATATAATATATATATATATTATATATATTACGACTGTGCTTCTGAAAACAAAAAAAAAAGTTAAGTATATCTAAGTATAACCAGACCACTGAGATGATTAACAGCTCTCCAGGGCTTGGCCCGAAGGATTAGATATTTTTACGTAGCTAATAACCAACTGGTTACCTAGCAACGGGACCTATAGCTTATTGTGGGATCCGAACCACATCGAGAAATGCATTTCTATTACCAGAAACAAATTCCTCTGATTTCGCGTTGGCAGAGCGGGGAATCGAACCTCGACCCTGAGCTCAGTAGTCGAGCACGTAACGAACTCGTCCAGCGAGAAACTTGTGCTTTTGAAGTTGTCTCTGCCCTGATGCTCTTCGTCTCTCCATCCATTCAGTTGAGCTTGGAGAGACGATGTTACTCTAAACAGACTGTCATCGTTTGAAGAAGACTTTCCGGGAAACACCGAATCCACTCGAAGGTTCTCTCTCCTTCTCCTGCTTCTTCAACCTAGAAATGCATTCGAGAGGATCATAGCGCACGTGGCGCCTTCCAGCTATAAAAGACGACAAGAAAAACGATTTGAATACTCTGGCGGGGAAGCAAAAATTCATCCCAAAAAATTTTACCACCATTTTCAGCTTTGGTGTGTGGTCTGTAGCTAACCTCCAAATGGGTTGGGATACCCATAAACCCATCTTTCTGTAGCCAACCTCCAAATGGGTTGGGATCCCCATAAACCCATCTTTCTGTAGCCAACCTCCAAATGGGTTGGGATCCCCATAAACCCATCTGTAGCCAACCTCCAAATGGGTTTGGGATCCCCATAAACCATCTTTTTCTGTAGCCACCCCTCCAAATGGGTTGGGATCCCCATAAACCCATCTTCTGTAGCCAACCTCCAAATGGGTGGGATCCCCATGAAACCCCATCTTTCCTGTAGCCAACCTCCAAATGGGTTGGGATCCCCATAAACCCATCTTTCTGTAGCCAACCTCCAAATGGGTTGGGATCCCCATAAACCCATCCTTTTCCTGGGTTAGACAACCCTCAAATGGGTGGGATCCATACCCCCAAACCCATCTTTCTGTAGCCACCTCCACCTGGTTGGGGATCCCCATAAACCCATCTTTCTGTAGCCAACATCCAAATGGGTTGGATCCCATAAACCCATCTTCTGTAGCCAACCTCCAAATGGGTTGGGATCCCCATAAACCCTCTTTCTGTAGCCAACCTCCAAAGGGGTTGGGATCCCCATAAACCCATCTTTCTGTAGCCAACCTCCAAATGGGTTGGGATCCCCATAAACCCATCTTTCTGTAGCCAACCTCCAAATGGGTTGGGATCCCCATAAACCCATCTTTCTGTAGCCAACCCCAAAATGGGTGGGATCCCCATAAACCCATCTTTCTGTAGCCAACCCCCAAATGGGTTGGGATCCCCATAAACCCATCTTTCTGTAGACAACCTCCCAAAGGGGTTGGGGGATCATAAAACATTTTCGTACCAACCCCCAAATGGGTTGGGATCCCATAAACCCAATCTTTCCTGTACCAACCCCCAAATGGGTTTGGATCCCCCATAAACCCATCCCTTTCTGTAGCCAACCTCCAAATGGGTTTTGGATCCCCCATTAACCCACCCTTTCTAACGCCAACCAGGCTACCACCTCCCACCTCTTGGTGATAACGAGAAGAAAGATTAAGTCCCACAAAGAGGTCTGATGGCAGCTTCCCATTCCTCCTACACATCGTGGAGCCTTGGGCTGTTTTCATTTCTTCATTCCATAGTCCGAGGAGAAAAAAAAAAAACTTTTTTAAAAGCACTGGGGATAAGAAGACCTCCCCGGAAGGTTTGTGGAAATGCTGGAATAATTCCGAAATGAAGCAGAGAAAAGAGCAACTGAGGAAACAGGACAGACAAAATGCGACGGGCGTTAAAAAAATAAAAAATGTTTAAAAAAGTCTCTCTTGTTTTGAGACGTCAGAAACCGCCGCACTTTCTCACAAGGGGAAGAAAAGTCAGCGTCTCTGCCGAGCAAAAATATTTGCCTGCGAGTATTTTTTTGTCCCGCATTCAGAAACTGCGTCCTACACCTTTCTATTGTTCATAGCAGGTATTGTGGCTTAGACTCTCTCTCTCTCTCTCTCTCTCTCTCTCTCTCTCTCTCTCTCTCTCTCTCTCTCTCTCTCTCTCTCTCTCTGTTTACCAGGGATCTTTCAAATGCCAGGAGTTCATTTTGCAGAATCCCCGATGACGCAACATTCCTCTCTTAGCTGTCAAGGAAGTCTTTTTGTCCACGCATATTCTCATCAGACTTTAACTTAGTTACATCATCATCACGCCCTCCTTTATACAGTCCCTACTTTCATCTAAATTTTGCATTGCATGTCTCTCATTGGATAGTTGTGAGAGAGTGAAAAACAAAACTTAATATAATCTAGCCAACCGGCTAATAATAACCGATCCCTCCACAGTTTCCCTGGAATCCATGGGACTCTTCTTGAGGTGCCCTACAGACAAAAGGGGAAGGTTTTCCAGGATGCCCATAGACGCAATTTCTATACCCAGTTACGTCTAGTCAGTACAAGTTTACACCAGGCCCCTTGAACCCACACAGCGAAAAAATCACTTAAAGGCTTCTTTAGGAGCAAGAGCCCGTGCTTGTTCAAGGTGTCCATAAAGTCCCAGTAACATTACAAGTATTTATTGCTCAGAAACCATATAACATAGAATAAGGCAGTTTTTTGTAGGATGCTCTACATTTCCTCAATTTTACGCTCAGAACACTGCATTCTAAAAAAAAAACTGCATTACTCTAGGTCGTTTGGTTTCTGAGCAATAAATACTTGTCATGGTACTGGGACTTTATGGACACCCTGTATATCATAAAGCGCTCAGAAACTATATATTATAGAATAATGCCGCTTTTTGTAGAATGTTCTACATTTCCTCATTTACATTCAGAGCACTTCATTCTACAGAAAACTGCATTTCTCTAGGTCATATGGTTTCTGTGCAATAAATACTCGTCATGGCACTGGGACTTTATGGACACCCTGTATATCATAAACCACCAACGACAAGAGCAGCCTCCCACCCGCAGGTGGATTTGCGAGATCCTGTGTGAATAAAGGCGCAAACAAACGCATTGATGTCTGCAGCCCAGGTAAATTTTGCAGCAGGCTTTCCATCTAACCGCGTCGACAGATGGAGCAGCAATTGAAAACTGTGCGCCCTAAAAATAGGTAACGAGAACAAAACAATATAAAAAAAAAAATCAGGGCTTTCGGTGCAGCTGCATGTTTCCTTTCATTAAAACTAATCCCATCTGTTTTTCCACGGCTAAAAATAAATGCATTATCCCGGGGAAATAAAATAACGTCCGAATGAGATTCGCTGCTTCTGTGACGTTGGCTTCGGTTACTGAAGGGATGGTAATGTTCCCGTGTAAAGAGGCTTGTTGGGTAGTCTTCTGTCTACGTGTTGAGAGATTGTTAACATCATCTTCTTTATGAAGGTTGAAGTGCATTGTTATCATCGTCATTGTTGCTGCTTCAGCCATATTGGATTGCAATTACAGAATATGTGATGTATATCACTATTTCTATAGTAGATTCGCATCAACCGTGCATTTGATGTCTAGGCCAGTCCCTGACGACGCTTTTGATTGGCTGTTGATAACCCAATCACATGGCTGGAAACTTTCAGTCTCTCTCGAGAGTTCACATAGGCAGGATGTATGTTCCACCTCTCTTGAGGGATACTTTTGAAAGACTGATCCCTAAGGAGAGATGGAACATAAATCCTACCCATGTGAACTCTCAAGAGAGACTGAGAATTTCCATCCCTGTCATTGGCTTATCAACAGCCAATCAGGAGCGTCGTAAGGAACTGGCCTAGACATCAAATACACGGCTGATGTGAATGAATCTACTATGGTATTAATGTCGCTGTTATTATGTTATAAAATGTTCTAGAGAAATAAAAAGTTTCGAACGAAAGTGATTGATCTCAATATGACGAGAAAAATGTTTAGCTCGAAACATTAAGTATCTGGGACTGATTCAGTTGAATTACAGTGGATAGTTGCCACTATTACAAATAACCTTTCCTTTTATGTCTCCGTCTCTCTCGAGATCGCCAATCGCTAGTTGGAGAAATGCACTCAACTATTCTTCTATAGAGAAGAATATAGTTAAGGCACCAGCTGATCAGAGGGAAATTCCGTCTTCTTCTTGGAGGAGATGGTTAAACCTCCAGTGCTCGGGGGTTGGTTGCTTGCTCTTCCCCAAAGATTCTCTCTCTCTCTCACTCTCTCTCTCTCTCTCTCTCTCTCATTCTGAAATTAGCTTTCGTTTCCATCGTTTTGTGGCGATCAAATCCAGCTCTCTCTCTCTCTCTCTCTCTCTCTCTCTCTCTCTCTCTCTCTCTCTTTATTGAATTAGCTTCCATATCCTCTTTTTCACTTATGTTTTTTCAAGACTTTTCTTCTCTCTCTCTCTCTCTCTCTTTCTCTCAATTTGAATTAACTATAATTTCCCTCTTTTTGAATGGACCTAATTTAGATTTCTCTCTCTCTCTCTCTCTCTCTCTCTCTCTCTCTCTCTCTCTCTCTCTCTCTCTCTCCAAATTCCGTCCCTGTCTCGGGCAAACTTCCTCAGATTGCTTCTTCATTCTTCCAGTTGCCGAAGAGGCGTCGGAGCCAACGAACCAAAATTGGGACAATTTTCTGCTTTGGTTAAACCTCCTCCTCCTCCGAGGGAAGGAGAGAGAAGACTCTCTCTCTCTCTCTCTCTCTCTCTCTCTCTCTCTCTCTCTCTCTCTCTCTCTCTCCTTTGACCTCCCTCGATTAGCCGCCTCTCTTCTTCCGTGGTCATCAGCAGAGCAAACCGGGAACTAAATGGCTTCGAACAACACAAACTAAATAATGAAAGCGAGCACATGGAGTCACACACAAAACACACACACACACACACACACACGATATATTATATATATATTATATATATATATATATATATATATATATATATAAGATATATATATATAGGGTATTATATATATATATAGTATTATCCCTAATCCTATATATTATTTAATATAGCTAGATATGGAGCAATTTAAAAAAACATCCGCGGGAAACATTATAGAGGACTTGAATAAAAACTTACATTTAAAGAAATTATCAAGATAAAAAGGGAACTGTCAAAATGGTTTGCATAACACATCAACTAAGTGACTTGCCACAAAAATGTAGTCATCTCAAGGAGGTCATACCTGTGGGTACACCTCCCAAGTTTCATGAAATTCTTTGTATTAAGTTCTGCAGAGCTCAACGTTTATGGATACAGAAGAATACCTAACCTATTTCCGTATTCGCAGGCCGAGGAGGTTAAAAGCTACAAAGACGCAGAAAGGATAAACACGAAAGTCTAAAATGGACTTTCCCGACCAAATCCAGATTTTCCGCTCCCGATTCCCCGTTTGAAAAGAGAAGGTCGTGGGACCCGGATTCCGGTCCACGTTCCTCTTACGACAAAGGACTTTCCTAGAAGCACGACTCTTGGAAGAAACACAATAAAAACAAACTTGAAGAAGGGAAAAAAAAGTCCTTACAGTCTCACATCCCACTTTCCGCATCCCATTTGGATCTGGGAACTTTTGCTGATTGGTTCCATTCATATCGCGCGGAGAGAACACGCCCCCAAAACAAACTCCCAAGAATTTACAGCTCTAGTTAAAAAGAGAACGGGCACTGAAAACAAATGCGAGACACAGCCAGGCCTTGAAGGAATTTACCGCTTTAGTTAACTAAAAGTCGAATAAAGTTCTGTGTCCTTTAGTTGGGTCTCGAGAGGATTTTCTTATGAAATCCCGTGGCTTTCAGTTAACTGTTATTCATTTGTCTAATATTTATTTATTACTTAGGTTTGATTAGAATCGCGAGAAGCGGCAGATTTCGTTTGACATTGCGCATTTTCCTTACGTTGAGTATCTACCTCTTTCTAACCCATCTAATTCGACAGAATCTGGTCTAATCGAGTCTAGTTTAGCTTTTCGCACTTTCCCTGTCCCGTCAAGCCGAAACAGAGTGGGACGATGCATGAGGATTGTAGTTCTCTCAGTGTCAATAAAAGCCAACAGGGCTGAACCTCTAGGAGAGAGAGAGAGAGAGAGCTCCGTAATGGTAGCGAAATTAAAACTGCACTCCAAAGAAGATAGATTATGCAATGCAAGCAAGACAAAGAGAGAGAGAGAGAGCGTTCCACAATGGTGGTGACATTAAAACCCTACACCAACAAAGCTAAATTATGCAGAGCAATAAAGAGAGAGAGAGAGAGAGAGAGAGAGAGAGAGAAAACGACCACTGAAAGGCTCTTAATGTATCGAGAGCTATCTCTAAATATTTATGATGCCGAAGCTCTTAGAAGCAGCAAATCCGATAACGAGTTCTGGAGAGAGACGATAAATTGAAGGATAATTTCGTGTGATGCAGAAACTGACTTCCGAAACGAACGCTATTGTCTGGCAGCCGTTAGGTAGCGCTGCGCAGCGCTGCCCCTAATGCCTCCGTTGTTATGCCTTCAAGGCCTGTTAGCGCGAATGGCTAATGGACCCATCTGTTTTCGGGAGGGTCGCTTCCCTGCTGAAGATCTCACAGTCAAAGTCCTTTGCTTGCAGTATTGTTTCGGTTTATTTGCTTATAAAGGTTACTTTTCGGTTACGAATTTTCCAGGTCGTAGAGCCGTCAGTTCTGAAATTAATTTGATCAAGTAATGGATCCAATTATTTGTCTTCCTGTTGCACAAACTTGGTTCCTTCAACAAAGCTTTTGATTTGACGACCATACAAGCTCGGTCAGCTCTGTGACAAGAAGGCTCCTCTGCAATTGAAGGGAAAGTTTCACAGACCAGCTACGTTATATGGAAACAGAAACAGCAACTATGAGGAAAACAGAGGAGAAGAAGATGGATGTAGCAGAAATGAGAATGTTGAGATGGATGTCGGGAATAACAAGGGAAGACAGGATTAGAAATGAGTATACAAGAGGAGCAACAAAGGCTTCCATGGTATGGACACCTGTTTCATAAACGTGAAATTCCGTAGGGTTCAGTGCCGTCAGTGCACCAAGTGCAGTGCACTGTAGGTATTATTTAACGTTCTCTGCAGTGTTCCTTCGACTCCTAGCAGCGACTCCCTTTCGTTTCGTTTACTGTACCTCTTGCCATATTCTTCCTTTTCACCCTCTCCTGGCAACTGATGCAAAGCGCAACCGCTCTGAGGTTTTCCTCCTGTTACACCTCTCAAACCAGCGCTTGCACTTTGACCTGAATTCTATATTCAATTCAATTAAACGTGAAAAGAAGTCGCTCATCGCCATCTCCATTGGCTTTGCAGTGTAATAGGATGCGGTGATCAAAGTCAACAGAGGAAATTAAATGATTTGAGTTCATTTTATCCCCAGCAGAAACGGCATTTCCGCGCAAGACGATTAGCCAGCAATCAGCGAGTGTGTGTACCAGCACGCGGGGAGAAGGACACACATGCCTGCATATACCCTAAATATATTTATGTCACGTAATGAGGAAACTGTTGGCCATAATGACGAATCCTTTTAATTTTAAAAAAAGTTGACGTATAATGGAATCAGAGTAATTGATGTGGACCGTTCTCATTCCGGAGCAGGATTTCCATTTGCAAGGGGAGAAAAAGGTTAAATTATTTGGCTCATAAAAGGAAAATCACTCTGTATTTGCATAGACAATTAGAGTGCGTTTTATTTTTCTTCTTCTTTTTTTTCATGATAGAAGACCGCCGCGTTCCAGCTCTCATCAAACGAGCGTTTATACAAGGGGACTCGAATGTTGATATATCAGGGCTTTTCCTATTATGAAATGATGACATACGATGATGTCTCTTCATTTTATTCTCTGTGCCTCTCGGAATGACATCTCTGTGTGATCCGCTGGAGGGAAAATCATTTCAAAGGGAATTTTCCAAATAAAGTTGTTCCTATTCCGGAACTGGAACCAATTATGGCGTCAAAGGACCATTTGTAATTACAACAAATTCATGAGGTTATACATAAAATAATCTTTTGAATGACCCCCCAGGGATGCCTTGGTGTAGGAATAGTTCGCTTTTAGTAGCTCCTTCTTCCCAGAGTAGTTTGGTTTTGAGAGAATGTATATATATTCTGCATTTATGAGGTTTCTGCATTTTTTCCATGTATTCAAATTCTCACAGCCGGATAAATGAGAGAGAGAGAGAGAGAGAAGAGAGAGAGAGAGAGAGAGAGAGAGAGAGAGAATTGATACAGGTATACGTCAACATATGAACAAGTTTACGTAAGTACACATGATTGAAAAATCTGCCCCCGTGGTGAATAAAAAAAAATACACACTGCAAGAGCCTGATACAGAGAGAGAGAGAGAGAGAGAGAGAGAGAGAGAGAATTTATGCAGCCATAACAAATCATTTAATAGAGACGTATCTTGTATAAACGCGTCTGCAGGCCGAGGCAAACAAATGCCACTCTAGCGAAGCCCCAGCATAGAGATCTCTATTACGAGACAGGCGTTTTAGTGTCTGTGAGAGTTAATAAATTGGACGCCATCTTGTTCTCGTCTCCTGTTAATTCTCGCAGTGCCGTTAACTGGATTGCTAAGTGGGCCATCCGTTGTCGAAACGCCACGGCCTGATGTCCCACAAGCACTGGAAGCCTTTGAAGCCCTCGCACCTATTTCATGGAGGGTATAAAAGGGCTTCTTGGATAAAATTGAAGGCTTCCCTGAGTTACTAAGTCCGCTTTGGAAGTTCCTGATCGTGGTGGAAAGAGACATTATTTCATCACGTGGAGATTAAATTCCGTAGAGTTATACTTAAAAATCACAGTAGATGCACGTGACGTCATCAGATAAGCGAATACCACAGGAAAATGTTGGGCAGAAATCCAAGACTATTATCACTTTTAATTTATCACTTTTATAACCGCTGTTTTACTCTGTAAGGATTAGATTTTCCTCACGTGGATTTTTTTTTTTCAGCTTACTTTTAATCTGACAAACTGAATAATGTATAAGTTGCTAATTACATTTCTTGATAAAATAAAACACTTTTCATGTAAGTGGAATAAATAATGGTACGTTCAGATCCAGGCACATCATAAAATGTGTTCATCTTTAAACCTTAACCAATCTTCCCAAAACTTCGTAAATTTTAGTGGCGTGTTCGACGCAGCTTTGTTTACAGTTAGAAAGGCGAGGGTGAAAGTAAATAGCCTAAGATAAACCTAAAAAATATAGCGGAATTCTTTACCAGCACTTTCACATTTTTGTTGCTGTAACTAAGCCCGCCTCGGTGCCCCCAACCCACCCCAAAAAAATTGGTAGACCCAAAAATATAAGTCAGTTGTGGGGGGAGAGCCCGACCTCGATGGGACGGTTAGGAAATGTGTTTGTATAAAACAAATATCAAATATTTCCGTATCGAGATAACTCTGTTTCTTCATATTTTTTCTACTTTCTTTTTATTTTCTGACTATATTCACTCCCTACTTTCGTTT